>NC_137902.1:44301059-44486623 GCF_963455335.1 Martes martes | reverse complement strand
GAGGAGTCTGCGGGTTGTAGATCAATGTTTCTCTGATGTTCATGTATGTATAAATCACCTGGGAGGTAGAGCGGGGTTGGGGTGGGGGGCGGTGCCTGGGTGGCTCAGTGGGTTAAAGCCTCTGCCTTCGGCTTGGGTCATGATCCCAGGGTCCTGGCATCAAGCCCCACATCAGGCTCTCTGCTCAGCGGGGAGCCTGCTTCCCCCACCTCTCTCTCTCTCTGCCTGCCTTTCTGCCTACTTGTGATCTATCTGTCAAATAAATAAATAAAATCTTAAAAAAAAAAAATCACCTGGGGGTGCTTAGCCATGTGCAGATTCTGATTCTGTAGGCCTGGGGTAGAATCTCATAAGCACCTGGGGACACACCTTGTACACCTGAGTAGCAAGGATGGAAGACTTCAGTGGTTCCAGTTGCAAAGGGACGGGCAGAGGTTAGAAGCCAGCCCTGAGAGGTCACCCCATCCAAACTTCTCATTACACGGATGAGGAAATGGAAGCCAGGAAGGTTAAGTGATTTGCCCAGGGTTATGATAATGATAAAGCCTTCTGACTTATAAAGAAAAACCCTCCAACTCTTGCTGGTCTTTGGGTTTTCTTTGTAAGTTTCTTAATGAATTTCTCTTTTATATAGGCATACTATGAGAAGATATTTCCAAATCAGAATCCTTTTTTTAAAAAATGACAATTTCATAGTCATCCTGTAACAGTTCCTTTTTTTCCCCAGTTAAATCCAGGACTGTGCTAGGAAACAGAGATCATCTTCACAATGAATCAATAAACTTCCTCTACTTTCAATAATTTATTTATATAAAAGATTCTTTGATTTCAATTAATCTGAGAAGGCATGATATGAAGAACTGGGCCGTTTGAAAACAGGGGGAAAAATAAAATTCAAAGACTTTCCTTGGGGAAAAAAAAATTCCTGGGGAAGGAAACTATAAAACTATTTACTTCATCACCATGTTATCTAGGAAAATTTCCAAGTCAGCAGTTGTAATCACGGTCTCACAACTAGTCTAGACACACCTATTTCCGAGGCTCCTTCCAACATTTATTCCAAGTTGCCTATCCCTACAAACCTTTAAGTCCAAAATGTTTTAACATCTTAAACTTGATCTCTGGGAAAGAGGGATGCTACATTTCCAAGGCTGATACATTCTACTTTTCCCTAACACCCTGGAAGATGGTTGACTGGTCTGTTCAGAGACCCCCTCAGGCAGCCAAAAGCCAAGAATCCAAGCCCAGCTAATGCTCATATTCAGTTTACTAAGTTCTATGCATCTCTGGCCAAACAGAGCTCTACCTGGAGGATTGGAGAGAAATGAATGCCGAGTCCCAGCATTCTGCCTGTCTGACCAGATCAGCCAGGGAGACCTTCCACCACAAAGCCTCAAAAACTCTTCATAAGGGTAGTAAACATTTCCTGACATCCCCCCTGGGGTTCTTCACTCATATCTTCCTGGCAGCCAGTTCTGGAACGTTTGATGGAGGCTCTCTTGCTGGCCCCCACTCCGAATGGGCAGACCGGGGACTTTGTAGCCATACATTTAAACAGCTTATTTAGCTGTGCTTGTTCTACATTAATTGCTCCTGCCTTCAATTGCATTTGTGCTCAGTAATTTTCTCCTTACACAGATAATACAGATAAAATCTGATGGGCTGTGCTGGCCCTGGACTGGACAACACAAAGCCTTGATGCACTGATGCAGATACAGGCAGAGGAAAGGGATGCCACAGATCCCAGCTGGTAGGGCTCCATTCCAGAGCAGGGTGCCTGGTCTGGCCTGCTCTATCATTCACGCCTCTTCCTTTCCACTTCTCCTAATTTTGTCAATGGGACACAGTAGAACCTACCAACAAAGGACAAACCTCCAAAAACTTAATTTCTGATGGGGGGCACAGTGTAGCTATCTTCGATTACTTTCTTACATTCTGTGACCCTCAACAAATGGTTGAAGACACCATTAGGGCATTTCGCCAACCCCAGGATTTGGCTCTCTGCATGCATTGTAAGCATTCTTGTAAGGCTTAGCCAGTAAGAGTAGTTTCCACTGAGAGGACTTGCATAAAGTTTGTATTTAGCAGAAAACATTTTTCTCACTCATGTCATGTTCTGGTTCTACAAAGTTTTAGAGTTTCTATTCTAGCTGTTCTGCAGTTGGCCAGCCGGCCCATATCTGTCTGCCTTGCTCACCACATCTATTCACCAGACAGGTGCAGAGTGACTCCCTAAGAGAACATTTTGGCCAGGACATTGTCAGTGTTCTAATCACCAATGGCAATGCCAGGCACCAAGGAATGTAAATCATCATCAAGGGAGAGTCCACATAATAGCTCTGGGCATTCAGCTTGGACTTAGAAGCTGCTGTAGGTAACACTGATGAATACTGAGTAATTATGACTTGGGGACAATGCTGAAATTTATTAACAGTAAGTTTTGGCCTGATACCACGGTCACATTACATTAGAGAAAGCTCGGGCTTTCATTCAGCCTGAGGAGCAAACACCTCCTTGCTGCCACTCACAGATCTTGGACATCAATTAGCTTTGCTTGCATCTGTTAGCACAGAGAATTCAAGGATGACACAACTGTCTGTGTGGTAGTGTCCTCATGGCCCTGGAAGGTTCGTGTGAAAGAAGGGAGACCTCTACCGGCATTACCTTGGGATAAATTCATTCTTCATCTAATGTTATCAGTGCTGGAGAAGGCAGTGCCTCCAACATAAAATGTTCCTATCCTCCTCCATCCCCCTGACAAACCCACTCCTTTTCCAGTGTTCTTCACCTTAGTCAAGGTCACCACCAACCCTCAGTTGTCCAACCACCAACGCTCAGTTGTCCAAACTAGAAACTGGGGGCTGTTCCCAGCACTTTCCTCTTCCTGTAATCCCAGCACCTATTTAGGAACCAAGTTCTACCCATTCAGTCTCCACAGTGTTACCTGAATGTATGTTTTCACATTCACATCACAGACCCCTAACTAAGGTACTCAGCTAGGCTAATAGAATATCCTCAGCTGGGGTCTCCTGCTCTCTAGCTGGTCCTCCTCCCCATTCAGCTCAACCCACCCTCCACACATCATTAGTTTTTAATCCTAAAATAAAAACCTACCCATGGCACTCCTCTTATTTAAAACTTCTAATGGCTCCCATTACCTATAGGATAAAATTCAGACCCTTTACAATTGTTTCATTAAAGGTTTATGGTCTTCAAACCCACCACCCATTTTTTCAACTTCACTTCCTGCTGTTACTTCCATGTCCTCATGTTGTGTGAACCCAACGACTCTTTCCCAACCGAGTCATACCCTTTCATACCCTCTTCTGCCTGAAGTGCCATTTCTCCTGCCTTCTCAGCATGGAAAATTCATACCCATTCTCCAGATTTGCTCAAAGATAACATCTTCTATAAGATTTTCTCTGATTCTTTACTTATCATACATAATGATTTTTCTTGTGTTCTAATCAGTATTTCACATGCCTCTTATCTAAGGTCACAGTGGATCTTCCCAGTCTCTGAATTTCTAGCTGCCAGCATATATTCTATATACGTTGATACTTAAGGAAAGAAGGAAGAACAAGAGTCCATTCTTGTGTTGCTTAGAAAGACCACATAGAAAGCACAAATTCTGTCCTTTATATATAGGGTGGATATCTCATAATACTAGAGTCCAAGGGGAAAAATGAAGGGGGGTGGGAAATTAGAGGGAGAAACAAACCATGAGACACTGGACTCTGGGAAACAAACTGAGGGTTTTAGAGGGGAGGGGTGGGGGGGGTTAGCCCAGTGATAGGTATTGAGGAGGGCATGTATTACATGGAGCACTGGGTGTTATAAACAAACAATGAGTCATGGAACATTGCATTAAAAACTAATGATGTACTGTATGGTGACTAACATAACATAATAAAAAAATTTTTTTAATTAAAAAAAAAGGAGTCCAAGTTTTGGGGGGAAATGGATGTTGTGCAGATATAACCTCTTTGGATAGCACGTGGAACTTCCAACAAACTGGACAACTACCCTGTATGCACTGAAGCCCGGTATTTTACTAGAAAATCACATTTGCCCCTCAAACTCCAGGCTCTCAGCCAACTCCAAGCCCAGGTGGATAGAAGGCCATCCCTGACATGCGCAGACACACTGCTGTTGTGCATCTGGGTCAAAGTTAGGCCACTGGAAGATAATAATATAAATATGGCTCCAAAACTTCCGATCAGGCAGAGCTGGGTAGAAGAGGGTAAAGTAGCATAGAGTCTGCAAGGGACAGGAAACAAACTTTTAAGCAAGTCAAAGCACACAATATTTATCCACAAAGATAAAACTAAAAGGTTAGAATTTGGAATTTATTCTTTTGCTGGAGAATGACAATTTTAATGCCCGTGGTTGAAGTGCTAATCTGCTAAGTGTTAAATATCTTAATACCTTTTGTTTTCATGGGAATTGGACTAGAGAGAAATGTGGGAGGCCAGCCGGGAAGAATGAGTCCTTCCAAAGGCCAAGTCTTCACCCCACAACAGACACCAGCCCAAGCATTACCTCACCCCAAATGGCCAGAGGACCTTTAGTTAAACCTTGCTTCAATATCCATTTTCATTTTGGCACTAGATCTTTACATTTCCATGTATCATAATCCAGAGTATGACAAAAAGGGATGAAAAAAAATCACATGCATGCTTGGAGCGTAAGATCAAAGTCAAGGACCTCAATGCAAGACTACCGTTCTTAATTTGTGTCAGTTTCCTTATATGAGAAATGGGAGGGACTCCTGGGTGGCTCAGTTGGTTAAGCAGCTGCCTTTGGCTCAGGTAATGATCCCAGCATCCTGGGATCGAGTCCCACGTCAGGCTCCTTGCTTGGCAGGGAGCCTGCTTCTCCCTCTGCCTCCATCTGCCAGTGCTCGCTCGCTCGCTCTCTCTCTCTGACAAATAAGTAAAATCTTTAAAAAAAAAAAAAAAAAAGAAATGGGAAATAAGCCAGACAGCATTATCATTTCATCTGAAGTAACAAAAGTAGGAAGCAGACAACTGACACACAATAAGTGTATAATAAATTCTAATGACCCTCCCCCACTCCCTTCCAATGATAGACTCATTTGTTTAATATTTTTTAGCAGCCTTATTAGAAATCTGTACTTTGCTGAAAGTGAACAGAAAGCCCTGGAATTTGGCTGAGCCAATGACATTGAAAGCCCCCTCACCTCCTTGTCCTCTCATACATATCTGTCATGAGCTATGCAGGCCACATTGCATGTTAGAAGGCAAGAAGAATTTTATTTTCATCCTCCTTAAGTGAGATAAAAGGTGAAGAATGAACAGGATATATAACGTCATTCCCCTGTAGGTCTCGCAAATATTTAGATCTCATTTTGAAAGCGCAGAAACTAATATCTGCTACGTTGAGACTTTTTCTCACACACTTAATGTGAAATACAGCGGTAAATTGATGATGTTGATATTTCTAAGTATCTATAGTCGATAAAGGTAACAGGTTAGACAGAGAAGGGAAAAAGAAAAAGTAATTTCTTTTCAGAAGAAAGTAACCCATTGATATTACATCAGTTGCTGCTAGGTCAACCCTGAATTGATTTTCGTGTAGTGACTAGTTCTCTTTTCCTGCATTAATAGTTGAGCAACAATGAGTACTGGCAATTTACCAAAATTAAATTGCAGAGCCATCAGCTAGGTCTAAAGGATATATGCCCAGATCCTTTAAAAAGAGTTAAGGGATAACTTATCAAGAAAGAGAAAGTAAAACCTTCTCTTATAACGGCAATTTGAACACATATAACTATGTTTCTTTTTCCTTGGCAAACCCTCTGCCCCAGTTCTCATGAAAAGACCAAAGTCCATAAAAGTAGAGGAAAACTTGTAATCAGTTGTGGAAACAGAGATAAGGACATTCTCATTTTAGAAACTTTTAGGAACTTCTATAAGGCCTCCTCTAGAATGGTCTGGGTTGAAGAAAGGTTATGGCCCATTCCTTCTCACCAATTATTCACAAAGTAAGCATAAGAGACCCCAAGCAGGACCCCTCAAACATCCCAAGTTGGAGATGTATGGAAAGGAGGTGGAGCTGGGTCTTGAGACAGTTGACTGATAAAACAGCTTACACCAGCGCTGCTGGGAAGGGAACAAAGATCTGATAAATCCTGACCAGTCAGCCCAGCACACCCAAGTCCCCAAATACAGTGTGGGGACTGCACTGTCCTCTGAGAGATGGTCATACCTAAACCCCATCCCAGGACAAACTACATAATTTGTTGGTCCCAAAGCAAAATGAAAATGCAGGGTTCCTCATTCAAAAGGCATTAAAAAGTTTTAAGATAGCAGTGGCAGAAGTTTCAACCAAGCATGGAGCCCTTCTAAGCATGGGCTGCTATGTGACTGCACAGGGGACATGCCCATGAAACCAGCCACAACTCATTTATCTGAGGAACTACCCAAAATCTCCTTGTTGGTCATCCAGATCCAACCAGTTCATCGCCCTAGTATTAATCTGGGCATCCTCTTCCACTCTGACCCACCCTACCTTTCCTCTGTACTCTTGTACACATGGCCTTTGGCCTTTGGCCAAAAAAATCCCCCATTGCTCTCTGAACTCTTCCCTCCCCACCCCTTCCTTCTGTAACCCGATTATCCCTGAGGCCTGCCATGAAGACTTCCCAAGCTGCTGCTGGTACATTTTCAATTTACCTCTCTTGGTGAGATGGAAATAGGAACCCCTCCTTACCCCCCCCACCACCTTTCTTCCAAACAGTCCCTCCCACATCCTTCTGCAAGGCCAGCCCCTGCTGCCATCTATGCCTCCTGAATATAGAATCTACTGGCTACCAAGTCATACCTTGTACTCACCGTAGATTGGCCAAGAGGATGCCAGAGGTGGAAAGACACAATCTAAGATCCCTGTAGATAGCCTACCCCACAGCTAGCTTGTTGATCAGCAACTTGACCTTCATACCATTCCCCCTTCATCCCAGCAGCCCCCTACACACACACACACACACACACACACACTCCCACAGGCATTCTTTAAACGAAACAGAACCACCGCAAAATCTCATTTTCAGGTATTTCATTCTTACAGGTCATTCTCTCTTCCAGTTAGTTTATTTTAGCACCCCCAATAAGACAATTATTTATCCTCATCGAGACTTCCAGTGCACTGACTCCCTCATTATTGCATTACCCATTACTCCCCCACTGTCTTCACTTTTTGCTGAGTCCAATTTAGACTCCATTGTTCATCGTTATAATTGCTCCCTTGCAGAGTCTTCATCATCTCCCTTCTTTCCCTGCTGTATATTCATGCGGGGAAACCCCAACTGGCTGCCTGCTCCGTGCCAACTTGTCCAGAAAACCAAAGGGATCCCGAGTGAAAGGTCAAATCAAATGACAACCACAATGGGTACCACTTTAATTTCAAAGCTAAAGAAAAAAGTTCTAAGCACTCAACAAAATAAAGCACATGACTACAAAGGAACAAAAATCAGATTAGGTGATAAACATCTTCCCTAAAATCCTAAATCCATCAAATAATTCCACAAAATTTTTCAGAATAAAGACTGTGACCTGAGAATTCTGACCCTTGCAAGCCCTTGCACATGTACAAGGACAAAGATGCAATCTCAGCTGGTCCAAGTAGGCTCACCATGTGTATCGTCCCCAAAATAAGCACATTATCCACATCACCAAAAGAGGAGTCAAAACCAGAAAATCAGAAGTGAGGAAGTCATCTCAGAGAACAAGAGTAGCAAAACAAGTTGTCCAAATAAGTGTTAATATGGTTATAAAACTTAATCTAAGTGTTAAAAATAAATCCCCTTGTGAGGATTAATTATAAAATGCTTCGACCAGTGTCTGGCATGTAGTTGACTATGATCATTACAATGAAATTGACCTGTTACCAATCTCAATCTAAAGTACCAAAATCTAGGAAAAAAATTCAGGGAAATGGATGCAAAAGGAAAGGATGAATTAGAAGTTGTAGAGAGAAAGGAAATAAAAACATATTAAGTTCTCACCCTATGCAGGTTAAGTCCGAAAATATCAGTGTTTTGAAGCTAATAATTAGAAGCAAGATGTGGGAGTATGTGTGCACACATTTGTGTATGTTGTTTCATGTAATGCTGGGATCCCTGTTCTGGGAGTGTACACCCTAATTTACCCAGCAGAGCCTTTTGTTTTGTCAATCCAGAGTGCCACCATGGGATGATGCAAGGCAGTGGCCCTATACACAGTCCAGCTCTTCCCTGAATGTGAGTCTTCCTTTGTAGCTCCACAGAAGAGTTGGCCAAAAAGAGAGCAAACCCCCTTAAAAATGGGTACTGCTGCCCAAGCACTTGGACCTCAAGGCCGGCTTATCTCTTGTACAGAAGGTGGTCTGTCTCAACACACACACAGCCAGAGAACAAGCCCTTCTAGCATGGACCCATAGCCTCAGCACCATTCCTAAAAGGATCTTCAAGATTCCTACTTCCTGAGCCCAAGTCTTCCCATGGCAGAATAGCAGTGTCTATGCAATTTGCCCTCTGTGACCCTGACTGCCCTCATGCCTACTAAAGAGGTCTCTCAGCACAATAACATCAAAACAAGGCCACATGCAAGGCATCTTTAATAGCAATGGCAGTTGTTTGAGTTGAGAGTGGAAACTGCCAGAACCAAGCAGAAGGGAGACAGATTGAGAATCACGACGTCCCAATTAGAGGACCCAAGATGTCAAAAGGACCAGAAGGAATTGGAACCAAGAGAATACCAATTATCTTAGGGCCACTTTTTAAAATTTCCATGATTTCACCCATTTTGTATATATAATAATGCTCAGCTTGAGGGTATATTTATAATCACCATGCAAGGTGGGGAGACCCCCATCCCAGACCCATTTGCTGCCATTCCCAAAGGTGATACTTACTCTCATTTCTCCAAGTGTGTGTTTGGAAAGTGTCCACAATGGTTATTCTAACAAAACCTGCCTGAGGGGAAGGGACATGGCGCTCTAAGATGCTATCCCCTCACATAACATGATCAATATAGATTTTTTTTTCTGAATTCACAGTATTATTGCTGAGGCTTGAGGGCTGCTGGGCAGGGAACAGGAAGAGGCGTCCCCATGGCAATGAATCGCAGTGCAGCCACGACAGCCAGCTAGCTGGAACCCATACACACCTGCTCACACTCTATCTACAGCATGGGATAATTAATATCCTGCTCACATCCTTCCACTTGCCATTGAGTTTGCCAACGCGGCAGTTACATACCACTGACTTTTCCAAATTGGGTATTAATGATTTGCTCTCTGAAGTCTAAGAGTGCTTACAAAACATGATAGCGAGTGGCTGAGAAATAATGCAAATAGAAAACACTCCCGTCTCCCCGTCTGGGTGTGGCCAGGCTGATGATTTATTGGGGGGAGGTCTCCGTAGGCTCTTGACTTTAGCAGAGGTGAGTCAAGAAAGAGGGGCTGGCTGCCCAGCTGCTTCCAACATCTCAGTCACCTACCGACACCACATGGATCAGTTGCAGGGTGAGAGCTCTCCCCACGTAGCTGAACTAATAGAACGCGTTCATATTCTCACAAGCAGCAAGAGGCACTTTGGTCAACAGCAGCGAAGTGCAAGGATTGGATGCTCAGGTTCTGTCCCCAGCCTCTCAGGTCCCACTTCCAGCCCTGAGAGCTCTGCAAATCCGTGTGGATTACCACCGTGGAGACCCAGCCCAGGGCTCCCCTCCTCACAGGACTTGTCCCCAACCTACACCATATCACACCGATTATTCATTTCTTCTCTCTCCTGCCACCCTCCTGCATGGAATCAATTTACTGGTCAGCTTAGAGAGTTGACTACTGCTGCATAGTACTTGGTCTCAAATGGGATATTTTTCAAGCAGAGGCACACTGATTTACAATAACATTTAGCACTTACACAGCAACTTCGTTTATAAAGTTTTGCCCTGTAGATTGTCCATGTTTTACCCTCATATCCTTACACAACCTATGAGGTGAATGGGTGGACACAAAACATTTTATGATGCTAACTTTTTTGCAACATCTTTGAGGATACTATTTGGATTAAAAGCTATGTTGACATACTTTAAAAATAAGTCACTTATTTTTCAGTCTCAACTTTATGTAGAGATCTCCCCTTTCC
The DNA here is from genome assembly GCF_963455335.1 of Martes martes. Taxonomy (NCBI): domain Eukaryota; kingdom Metazoa; phylum Chordata; class Mammalia; order Carnivora; family Mustelidae; genus Martes; species Martes martes. Next base: position 44,476,476 of record NC_137902.1, on the reverse strand, counting down.
TGAGCCTTACCCCCAAAGCAATAACCAACAGTCCTCTTCCCACTCTCAAACCACCCCCCCTCCTGGCACACACACGGGCACACACGGAAATCTGAGATGGGTAGAGAAAGGAAGGGCAGGATCAGGAAATGTTTTGTGTACATTTCTTACTAAAACCTGGGAGAAATAATTCACTTTAAGCTTTATCAAAATGTCTCATCCAGGGGCACCTGGGTGGCTCAGTGGGTTAAAGCCTCTGCCTTCAGCTCGGGTCATGATCCCAGGGTCCTGGGATCGAGCCCCACATCGGGCTCTCTGCTCGGCAGGGAGCCTGCTTCCCTCTCTCTCTCTGCCTGCTTCTCTGCCTGCTTGTGATCTCTGTCTGTCAAATAAATAAATAAAGTCTTTTAAAAAAATGTCTCATCCAAGTAAAGTATGGAATATTTTATTCTAGACATAAAATAGATGAAGAAACAATAAGCCAATTTGTTTGACCAAGTTCATATCACGGGCCATGATGGTACTATGCTCAAACTCACCTTTGAGTTAATACCGTGAGTTCTTATCACACTGAGAAGTGGAGCTTGCTGTCTGGAGAAAGTGTTCCTCCAGCATTTACAGGGTATAGAAGGAATAGTATTTGTGGAGTTACCAAGTGCCAGACCCTGCACCAGCCTCTGTAGATAATTATCTCAATCTTCAAGGCAGATGTCTTTGCCTTTCCCACATTCAGATGAAGAAACTTGCCCAAGTTTGACCGAAGTTGACTTCTTTGACCCAACTAGAAAACAGTTGGGTCAAACTTAGGCCTATGTGATTGGTCAGTCTTGGAAAACCATAATTCCAACTCCAAATCTCTCCCTGGTTTTTGACTCATTACCTTTCGCTAATAACCTTCCCTTGATGCTATCGCTTCCACCTCCTTGGGCAACAGAAACATTTCTAGGAATGTTGATGAAACCTCACCGAAGTGGGAGGAGAGAGAACATGGCACCTAGTTTCAGGAGTTCAGATGATCATCAGGAGGGAAGGGAAGAGAAGTGCCGAATGTTCGTTACAGTGGGGGCTCTGCCCTCTTTGGCCATGTGTCATTGTGGACTTCCCACTGAGACACAAAAAGCAAGACTGAGTGGGGGGCGGAAAAAAGAGCAGGACAATAAAGAGGACAAGAAAAGAGCAGAAAGACAGGGACTTGGTGGGGGGGGGGGCGATAAATCGAAACGGCATGGATACTGTTATGAGAGAGTATGGGAAGGGGCTAAATGCAGGAATTGTCAAGGTTGATCAAGTACCAGAAGAGCCAGATACTTACTATCTATGAGCTTTAGTTTCTGCACTAGCAAAACAAGGATGATTACCAGTGCTATGGTGATAATTAAATGAGATAAAGCCTAAAACATATTTAACCCAGTGGCTGATTCATAGCAAACATTCAGTGTATGTTTGTTATTCTTATGGGCTTTTTACTATGAAAAGTAACAGAATACCCAGAAGAAAAAGGACCAGGTAAATATATGACCATAGGAACAAATAGGTATAAATGACATGAAAATTGGCAAATGAAACCACAAAGGGGAGAAAGCCTCATGTTTTATTTTCAGAAAGGAGCAAATATACCAGGAAGGAAGCACAGAAAAGGTCTTCCTTCAGTCTGAATGAAGTTTCACAGAGACCACTGTACTCATTGACCTCAGTGGCTGGGAACAGGTTTGGGGTCAAGGGACATCCTCTTCTATTCTAAACCACAGATGTGAAACCAACCAATGAACAATTTTTCAACAGATGTACAAACTCCCCAGAGCTATACTGAATGATGCTCATAATAGAATTAATAGTAGCCAACAGTTGTTGAGAACTCATGCATGCCAGGTGATAGTCTAGGCACTAATACATATCGTCACTACACTAAGCACATACTGTCACTTACCACAGGCCTATTATTATCCTTGTGGAACTGTGGCAATGGGATCTAGGGAGGATGAGAAACTTACCCACAGTCACAAAGTTGGTGGATTGTAAACATGGCTCAATCTCAATGCAACCAACTCAAAAGCCCAAACCTTTAATGATGATGCTGACCCAAACCCCTAACTAAACATAATTTAAGAGACTGGAGGGCTATAAATATCTTACAGTAGCAGAATTCTAAAGATCTGAACTGCTGCAGTCACTTTAAGGTATGCTAAGGCATATAGAAAGCAACAGGAAATCCTGGTTTAAGACTGAGGATTAGCCACACGGTTGGCTATTCTCTTTGAAGAAAAACCGGAATTGTTAATCAAGAATTAACACCTGGATTTTGGAACTATCAGCTGGCTTGCCCTGGTCTATTCTCTGCTATTCTACCAACCAACCTCAACCTTCTTTCATGACTCTCAGTAACATGACAACTCCATCATTTGAATTTGGTTCAACCAAAACCTTGGACCCATCCTTGACTCTCCCGTCCTACATGCCACATCTAATCCATCATCAAGCCCTATCAGCAATGCCTTCACACTACATCCAGAACTCAACCACTTGTCACCACCACCATTATTGCCACCATGGTCCAAGCCAACCTCCGTTCCCACTGAGGTTATTGTGAGAGCCTAAGTGGAATTCCCATTTCTGCCTATGACCTCTATACTTTATTCTTCTCCATATCAGCCAGCATGAGACTTTAAAAGCACGTCTCTTTAAATGTCATGTCTCCACTTAAAGTCCCCAGATGGCCTCCTACTTCAATCAGAAAACAACAACAGAATTCTTACAATGGCCTAAAAGCTTCTACATAACATGACCCATAATCTCTTAGACCTGCTCTCATGCTAGGTTCACTCTCCCTTAGCCACGCAATCTTCCCTTCTCTTACAGGAATAGGCCAGGCAGGCTTCAAAAGGGGAACATTTTCATGCAGAATGGGGCCTTCTCCCAGACAGCCCATGGCCTACTTTAATGTATCCTTTGGAGTCTCTGTTCAAATATATCAGAAAGGCCTTCCCAGACCCTTTTTAAATTAGTACCCTGGCAACCTCAGATATGCCTGTATTACTTATCATCTAACGTATTTTACTTTTTTATTTTACTTGTACACTTTATTGCCTATCTTTCTCTACTACACCACCAGCTCTCAGGAAGGGAAGAATTTAGGTCTGTTTTGTTATTGTTCTCTCTCAAGTGCCTAGAACAATGTCTGAAAACATAGGTGATACCCAATAAATAGGTTCTAAATGATGAATAAAGAACTTGAAGGCACATAATATGGCTTCTTTTGCTTCACTTCACCAACAATCAATCCCTGGCTCACAAATAAATGTGGAGATTTGGGAGGTTAAATGAGTATCTTTATCAGTCATGGTTCCCCAGAGAAACAGAACCAATAGAAGAGATGTGCATATATATATAGAAAGAGATTTAAGTAATTGGCTCCTGTGATTCTAGAGGCTGGCAAGTTCAAAATCTGTAGGGTAGATCACCAGGCTGAAGACCCAAGGGAGAGTCTATGTTGCAACTAAAGTATAAAAGCTGTCGACTACAGAATTCCCTCTTGCCCAGAGAAAGTCAATCTTTTGTTCTATTCAGACCTTCAATTGACTGGATGATACCAACCCACATCATGGAGAGAAATTGGCTTTGTTCAATTTAAATGCTCATCTCATCTAAAAACATGTCAGAGAAACACTCAGAATACTGTTCAAGCACATATCGGAGCACTACGGCCCAGCCAAGCGGACACATAAAATAAACCAAAACAGGGGCACCTGGGTGGCTCAGTGGGTTAAAGCCTCTGCCTTCGGCTCAGATCGTGATCCTGGGGTCCTGAGATCGAGCCCCGAGTCGGGTTCTCTGCTCAGCAGGGAGCCTGCTTTCCTCTCTCTCTCTCTCTCTGCCTGCCTCTCTGCCTACTTGTGATCTCTGTCAAATAAATAAATAAAATCTTTAAAAGAAAAAAAAAATAAACCAAAACAGCATCCTATTAAGGCGAATCACTAGGATGTATCAGATTAAAGAAGAATGTGTTCTTTCATTAAGCATGTAAAAGACACCCGGAGTGCTATGCACCGTGCTAAGTTGTCCAAGTTGTCCTCTTCAAGAGCCTCCTGGGAACAACATACATCCTTGTCATCCTGCAAGTGTTATCACTGCTCCATGTCCACTTGACCATCTGGGGGCCCAAGAGAGACTGCATACCTCATCAGCCAGGCCCTTGCTCGATGAACTAAGTATACACACATCAGTAAGGGGTTTGGCAGCTACACAGAGGAACTGAGCAAATGCTTAGAACCATACTTTACAAGAGTGAAAAACAGTCAACCTCTCTTGAAGTATGTGCCTAACAGCTGCCCTTTCCTAGAGACTATGCTGGCTACAAGGCTGGCCCCCAGCAGCCATGTCTGTATTTCGGGCATTTAGCCTCCTTCTCCACCACCACTCCCCAACCCCGACCTCCTAATTTCAAGTCCCTTGAATTCTCCAAGCCATGGTGTCCTCTGGGAAAACCTACCCACTAATTAGGAAGCTCCATGAGAACAGAGATTTGTCTGGATTGTTCATATTAGTTATTGCTATAATTATGATGATTACTGCAGTTATTAGATCAGAAAAGGGAAGTCCTTTCATGAGTCTGACCTTTCTGAGCCCTAGCATTGTGTCTCAAAGACTCAGGTTGAGTTCACTTCATGCGGTTATCTCTTTATAGCAACTCAAAGGGGACTTTTTCACTCCCAGTTTTATGATGAAGACATAAGCTCCTGCCAAAGGTGACTGAGCCCGTGCTCTGTAATGAGCACTGTGAACACTTCGCCGTGCACACCTGATACTCTGTCAGACTTCCAAAGTTTTCATTGTCTACTTGCATGATGATTTGAATAATCTGCATTTCCCTGACTAAGCTACAATTCCACAGGAAGTAGGAGTAGTTTTATTCACAGTTGAATCCCATCATGTAACACAGGGCCTGGCTGAATTAAGCCGAACAGACCAGGTGAAGCCACAGAACCAAATCTCCAAACTCCAAATGTCAGTGGTGTAACACAATAAATGTCTATTTCATATTACTCGTGCTATATGCCCGTCATGGATTGGTAAGGGGCTCTGCTGCACATAATCACTCAGGGACCCCAGGGTTACAGGAGCTCCACCATTCTGTTGTAGCTCCATGACCTGGAACACGTAGCTTCCTCAATCACTGGGTCTCCTCAAGTACAGAAGTATCATATACCACCAAGTCAATGTTTTGGCCCCAGAGTGACCTGTCTACCCACAGACCCTTGGCCAACAGGAGTCTCCAAGGCCAACTAACTGCAAAGGGTCTGGGAAAAGTAGGAGACCAAAAACATTTTTTTAATGAGCATTACTCTCTCTACCATACTGGCACCATCATTGGTGTTCATTAAGTTTTTTTTTTTTTATTGAATGTATGAATGAATAAGTGATTGCTAACAACAAACTCTGAACACTGTACAATGAGTCCATCTGTTTCAAGCCCCCCTCACCATAGGTGGAAGAAAAGATTCTGGGTCCATCTGGTTCTTCTTCTAAGCCCCAAGTCATTTGCTTAAGCTTTCATTCCAGGCTCATAATGCCCCTGTCATGGATAAGTAATGCCTCAGAGTTTGGGGTATTTATTTGGGAAGTTCTTCAATGGGCTACATTAGTTTTCCCATAATTTCCAGGAAAGTAGGTCTGGAAATAAAGACAAAATCCTGGCTCCAGAACTCACCAATGATGTTCAGGCCATGAAAACAACAAAGGAGTAAGAAAGTCATTTTCTCTAAGAAAATCTGAGATATAACAGCAATCCTGTTTAAAAGCACAAGAGACAAACAGTGAAACCCCTATTAAGCTCTGCCGTATAATGTATAGAGTCTAAAACCCTGAAGAGGATGAAGAGGACAGCCCTTCTCATAACAGGCCCGAGCACACGAGACGATACTTAGAGAAGTTTTTACTAATTTGCCGTTTCCGGGGAAATGGTTTTCATCACCTCAGATTCTTAACTTTAAAATTCTCATCAATTCCTAAAATTCTCATCAATTCCTAAAGCCAATCAATTCCTTGTGCCCAACTGAAGAATGGGTTGAAGAACAAGGAGTAAAGAGGAAATTCCAAAAACACATCAAAAGCAAGAGCCCAGATCCCTATTCTACATACACCTGCCTGCTGGTCTCACCCACAGGGCTTCATTAAGAGTCGGTCCCTGGAGCTGGGAGGAAACGCCATCCACATAGCCAACAGACCCCAGACTGAAGAGACCCACTTGCTTGCTGGCCTTCAACTAACAAGTCGCTCTCTCATTAATTCTCTGGTAAGCCTTGGGAATCTGTAAGTCATCAGTGGCTCATTCTCAGGATAAAAGAATATGCAGACTGAGGCATCAGCAGCCTCAGTGGGGCAGAGCAAAAAAAGTAAAAGGATTCGGTCAAGAGAAGGATGGCCCAGATCCAACAAGAGGAGTCAACGTGAAGAGGACATGTGGGCCCAGGAAAGATGGAAAAAAAGAATCTCCATATCCAACTTTCCAGTCAGGCTGCCCTTCACAGCCTTGCAAGACCTGTCCTCTTCATGTGATCAGAGTTGAGGGCGGTCTGTCTGTCCCTTTTAGCCAAAAGGCACTTGAGTCTACAAACACTAAGGTTATCAATGATAATCAGCATTTACTCAACACTTATTTTGTGTAACTGGCATGACACTAAGACTTTTATACTACAGTCTCATGATTCCTATGAAGGCAATACTATTTTTTATCCCAATTTTGCATTTGAGGAAATCAAGGCTCAGAGAGGCTAATCTGATTATAACTCACAGCTGAAGCAGGAATTAAACCCAGGTGGACCTGACTCAAAGTTCCTGCTCTTAGCTCCGGGACTAGACTGCTTCTTGACCCTTGAGCTGGGAAGTCTTCAGAATCTAAGAACCACAGGAAAGCCACCCACTCCTCTACAAGTCTGCCACCTAACTGTCCTTGACAGTGACCTCATAATCAGATGGGAAGAACCTGAGGTTCAGGGTAGGAGTTGGATTTCAATCCTGGCTCTATAGTTTACTTAATCCTCCCGCAACCCTCACGTCCCCTTCTTTGCTTGTAATAATGTCTCATGTTCAGGGTTGCAAAGGAATTAAATGGCAAACCTGAGACAGTATGTAGCACCAAGCAGAGCACCTAGCATTTAGTAAGTATCAGTTCCCTTCCCTCTTTGTGTGATTTAGAAGATCAAAGTATAGCACACAGCACATAGTAGGTGACTGTACATCACGACCCTACTACCCTCCCTTGCATTCTAGAATCTCTGAGATGTCTTGGCCATCGGCTTGATGCCACCATCACTTCCAGGCATCTGCAGAGCCTCAGCTCAGTGCACTGATCTTGAATCAAGGTTACTTTTTGTTCTTCTGAAATGTGTGTGAGGCTTGGGGAGCTGAGAGAATGGTCTGTGAGAAGCGAGAAACGCCAGCCTGCTTTTACTCAGAGTTGTCACCAGCGAAAAGTGTTACAGTAGGTTAATGAATTTTTCCAAAAGAATGAACTGTCACGGGGGAAAGGAGAGCAGAAAGAGGCTGATTACCTGTGTGACTCTAGCACAGGCTTCATGAACACGGCTTGCCATAGACAACTGTGAGGGAGGCTCAGCCGGACAGAGGCTCATGCCCACCAGAGATGGACTCTATCTACATGTCTGAAAAAGGTCTCTCCATTCAGCCATGGCCTTCTGTGGGTGGTCTCTGGATTTTCTCTCTCCTCAGACAAAACAAGAGTTTGGAATCCTACCAAACCCTCTTCTTACAGAAATGCTACCCATGTAGCATAGAGGACCACCAGCACAAGGAAGGGAAAAGCAAGAGGCTCCCACCTCCCATAGCCACTGGACAAAATTTGACTTCATTCAGGAAGATGTAGAGCTTCAGAAGTCGGTGTCCTCTACCTAAAGTGTAGTTGTGGGACCAGCGATGCCCGCATCACCTGAGAGCTTGTTAGGAAGCGTGCGGATTCCCAAGCCCAGCCACAGCCCTCCTATATTGGAATCTGTGCAGTGGAAGGGCAGGGTGGCTGTCAGTACAGATCCCGACTCCAGAGGCCTGGGATGGGGTGTAAGATTCCGCATGTCCGGCAAGCTCCTCAGTGACACCAGCGCCGCTGGGTGACAGGGGGCACTTGGAGTAGCAAGGCTCCACATAATCCATTAGCAAGCCCTTGCACATTGTGAGTCACTGACCTGACTGTGATGAGCTCTGTCCTCAGGCGTCTATGTGCACCCAAACTGTCACCGATCCAATCCCACTAGAGCAGAAAAAGCGAACTGCTCACCAAAGGTGGGTGTACCTTCTTCAACACGTGCACAGTTAGCCCTGGAAGGGAGCTCCTAGTTGGTCACTGCTGAACCTCCCTCATGGTCACCTAGTGGGGTGGGGGGGAGGGAGGGAACCATGTGACCAGTTGTCACCAATGTGATGTAAGCAGGAATGCCAGAGATTACACCCCAGCCAGGGCTCTCAGGAAGTGGGAGCACTTTCTCCACTCTCTTTCCGCACCACTGGCTGTGGACTTTGAAGTCTTGGAGGATCCTAATCAACAAGATGGAAAGAGACTGGGTCCCTGAACCAACATACGGAAGAAACGCACCCTCTGGCCTTCAACCCTGAAGTAGACAGTTACACGTGAAAGAAACCAGTCTCTATTGTTTTTTTGCAACTGAAACTATGAGTATTTTTTTTTCCAGCTGCTGGTGTGACATTAGTACCACCACCATTATAATCCCCCCTGATTTACAATAGTTACATTTTACTTAGCCATGGCTATTCCCTGCCAAGCACTGTTCAGGATGTTTTTATACACGGTCTCTTAACCCCCCGTGAAAAGGCCCCCCATTTTTCAGACATAGAAACTGCAGCTCTAAAGGCATTAAATAAGTTGATTTCCCCTCCATCTAGCAAGTGCAGAGCTGGAACTGAAGCCAGGTGTGTGTCACTAGGAACCAGAGCGAAGCTGGGACTGCGAGGGGCTCAGTTCCGTGGAAATTTGTCTGCACAACGAAATGAGATTTCATCCCAGGCTAGTTACTACTGCATCATACCGCTGCTTTCACGCACCTTCCCAAATGGCTTTTCTCTGCTGCCTCTGTCCTCTGCTCTCCCTCACAAGGTAATAAGGTAATTACTAATAAAACTCCCAATGGTATGCAGGAATTCTCCACCCAACCTGCCCTAGGCCTCTCCTGGAGCTCCCTTCTCTCCAGTGTCTCTTTGCATTTTGCTGCACAAAATGGTTGCTGTCAAGATGGTTTAATGTTCCTTGTAGGTCAAGGCTATGTGTTGCTTCCGCAATGCCCTTATTACCGACCTTGCCTCCTTTACCAGGTGTTGGTTTTTGTGGGGTTTTCCCCCCTTCCCTGATGTACACACACAGAGCTAAAACAGCAGTTGCAGTAAAGCCTCCCCAGCCAAGGAGAGCACTAACATATGGGGAGGGGGACGGTGAAGTCAGCCCCGAAAGCCCCTATACTCCTCACTCCCGACCCGTGCTGGGAGCCTAAGGTCAGACTCCCTGCCATGGTCTTGCTGGCTGAGTTTAGCATGGCTCACGAGCCCACCTTTCCTGTCTTCACCTCATGACCTCTGCCACTTCCCATGCAGGAATTTGACCAGGGAGGGGGTCACACTCCTTGTATAGCTCCTCTAGTCGTCTTCAGCCATGCTCAGAAGTTACCTCCATGGTGACAGGGTGGGTGCTGGGTCAGGGTGAGCCTGAGCCGTCTTTGGATTGGGTGCAGAGATTCTGCTCAAGACAGTCAGGAACCAAAAACAGCAGGAGGAAAGGGAAACCAAAGTCCTCACCCATAACAGCGCGCACGCCTGGAACCATATCTTATATGTAGGAGACATTCCCTTATTACTTGCAGAAACAACTGAATGAACAATTAGCAAATGAGTAAGTAGGTGTTCCAGGCATGTAAGATGTGTCTGGAAGGGGAATGAGGGATTTAAGATATCTGAAGAGATCAGGGAAAGCTCCATGGACAAGAGCTGGGATGGGAAAGGGTGAGTAGGAGCTTCCTATGGGGACACAAGGACACTCATTTCGGGGATACTTCCACCTAAGTTTTATAGCTACATAGGGAAACAGAGACTTGCCATACCCTCACCTTGGGTGTGTATGAGTGTCTCTTCTTTTCCTGACTTGCTCATCCGCCTCTAATTAGATCCTCATGGGTCTCTGATTACCATGCCAAAGTAGCTGATGAGAAAACAGCCTGGGAGGCAGGCTTGTTGGCAGAGCATTGGCCACTGATGGGAGAGGAGACTTCAGGCAACTCTCTGGGACACCCACAAACACTGAGACCCAGTAAGGCCTGCACTGGGCATGCACATCACATGCAGGATCTCACTTAACACTTTCAATGACCCTTGGAGGAAAACTCCAGCACTGGAGTTAGTGTGGTTTATTCCTGGTCAATGGGTTGGCAGGAACAGAGGCAGAACTCAGATGCAGGCTGTCTGACACAGAGCGTGTGCTTTTCACTCCAGTACCAAGACACCTACACACCATTGATGAAGACAAGCAAGACCCATCTCTGACCATCACAGGCTGAGGCTCCAGAAGGAAATAACTTCTGGAAACAAATCATGCAGTGCACAGGCACACTGGCCAGGGTAGACAATGGGGTTGAAACACAGCCCGCACCTCAGGGGTAACACAGTGTCCTGGGGCTGGAGCAAAAAAAAGGATGCCTTTGACTTCCCGCCAGACTTGGCCCTCTAGGGCCAACCCTCAGGGTTGTGCCCAGAGTCGGTTCCTCTTCCTAACTTCTTGTGCCCAGCCAAGGCAGTTTCTTAATGTGCTCAAAGGCTCTGTATGCTGTAGCCATAATCTGCCTTCAGGCTTTGTGGTTCCTTCATGGTATGCTACAGTAGATACTTTGGGGGGCCTCAGGGTCCACCAGGCTGAGATTCAAATCCCTGTTATGCAGCTTACGGATTAAACTTGCTGTGTGACCTGGAGCAACTAGTTGAACTTCTCTGCATCTTCAAAGTCCTCATTTACAGGTTCAGGGTAATGTTACGGGTCTCAGCGGGAAATTCTGAAACTTGAAATAACGATGAAGTTCCAAGTGTAACATAAATTGACTTCAGTCTTAACAAATTGTTAATTCCCAAGAATAAATCTGGGAACCAGAAGTCTAGACAAAGCCTGACGTACCTCCCAGAGCAGAAGGACTTGCTCAGGGAAGACATTTCATGATTGTGTTTGTGAGTTCTTGTCACATGCAAGAGCGAACACAGAACTTTCCTGGCTCGGGCACCATCAACCCGCCTCTCCAGCTCACTGGTGGGTAAGGGCTAAAATAACAGAGGACCATGCTCCTGTTCAAAGACTAAGCAAGCATGAGAGGCTTCTAGGAAGAGGCATGAACACAACTTGGAGTAGTAGAGTTTTACACTGAAGAACTGATAGCCTGAGTTCTTGCCCCAGCTCTAACATCAGCCCCTTGCATCACACCAATAACAGCATTCCCCAATAAATGAAATAAGCTAAATCCTGGATGAATGGGGCATGAGCCCACCTACCACAGGGTTATTGCCTGATGAGATCATATCTAATTATCACACAAAGTAGTGCCTAGCATATACACAAGCACAAAACTGTTGCCAGTGTCTCACACTTCCTTTGTTTACCTTGTGCTCTTATAGGAATCACATGCAGGCATTTACATGCAACTGCTCTGCAAGCTGTAGGGCACTTAGTAAATATAAAATTTGACCTCATGAGTAACACGGGACCCCTCTGGCCTCAGTTTCCCCACCGTTAAAGGATGGAGCATATATCCTGTCCTCCACCACCCCCACCCCACCATCTTGCAGGCTGAAGAATCAGGTTAAGAGAAGAATGGGAAGGGGTAGTTGGAAGCCAATTCACTCTGCAATAGGGGTCATCCGTGGTCCTGTTAACAGGATACAAGCCAGCAGGGAGCAAGCTTTTTCTGGGAAAAAGAAATCACCCTTTCAAGAAAGAGTTCATTCCCATGACCCGCCCTACAAGGAGTCCTGGGGCCATTTTTACTAGGTTGTGGAGACCAAACCCTCCGTCAGACAACTACACACCAACATTTCTCAGGTCTCTGAAAATGACAAAGCCCTCAGAGCTCTTTGTCGGAGGCTCTGGAGCCCACGATAAAGAATCCAGAGCCCCAGCTGCCTCTGACCCTTCACAGGGTCCTTGTGCAGCCACAATGGGACAGTTCAGATGCCTGCTTGGGAGAAGCAGGAGGAAGGAGCTCAAGAAACAATGGTCCTGGCTTAATTAATGGCCTGTCCCTGCGCACAGAGAGCGCCTAGGGAATGGAAATGCTAGCAAACAGGCAGGGCAAGGCGAGGCAACACAGTCCTGGACCTACCTGATGTTTGCTGCTGTCCAAAGCCCCCCCTTCTCCCCCTCCCCACCCCACTAGGAATCAGGATCAGTTCAGCATCCCTGATTGATAACCAGGCCCCTGAATAGGTCAGGTCCTCCTGGACATGTGTCTCCGTGTGGCTCAGTAGAAGTGGCATTTGAGAGGAGAAATGTCAGAGAGAAAGGTCTTGAAATAAAGATGCTGACTTCTATAGCTGTTGAAGCCTCTGAGTCCTGCGGCTCCAAAGGCCACCCTCGGGGCCCTTCCTACAGAGCTGCGAAGGGGAAAGCTCTGGGGCATTGTCCTCCCCATGCTCTAGGAAGACCTCCACTCAGCTCTCCCGCCCACTTCCACATACCCAGCTCCTAGGGACCCAGGCCATGGCTGGTTGCTCTCGACTCGAGCGCAGAAATAAAGACCCATCTGGAGCTTCTGATTCAAGGGGAAGAGACAGCTGCAGATTAAGGCCTTGGAGTACACCAAGGATATGGAGCCGAGACTGCAAGGGTCCAGAAAAAGAGCTTCTGTGGAGCCGGGAAGTCTGAAAAACCAGGTTCCAGAGTGGGGTCAGAAAGAATGAGAAAAAGAGCCAAGTGCAGGGGTGAGGGGGTGGGGTTTTTCCCAGCAGGGAGAGCGTCCTGTGCAAATCTACAGAGGTACCAGTCGGTAGACTGAGTGCATAGGTTCTAAGGGGCTGAGATTGCTGGGGAAAGAGTGATGCCAGGAGGTCAGAAAAGGTGGCAGGATGGGCATCCCAAGAGTGGGCACAGGTTGCAGGCAGAGAGCCGGGAAGAGCTGCTGCAGAGCCTGTAACAGGCAGCCAGGGGCTCTGATTCTGGAGGCCACCCAGAACTGCAGGAAGGAGCAAGGCAGGCGGACATGGAGCTCCTACTTAGGAAGCAGAGAGGATCCAGGTGAGAAGTGAATGCTGGCCCAGGTAGACAAGAGTCAGGAGTCGTCCAGCAATTCCCCGGGTCGAACCCCCAGGATCTGGAGCCTGCTGCAATCAGGGGTTCGATATTTGAAAGAGATGAATGTAGAGGGACAGGCAGGCTGCTGGCTCCAAAGAACACAATGATGGTGGGTGGCCCCATCGACCAGAACAGAGCTCTTTGCTTGGTTGGGACGCAGGGGGAGTTTGAGGGGTCAGCAAGACTTCATGAAGAAATGAAGACCTGGAAGCTAGATTATCACTCTGTAGCTCCTTCCTGCCACCCCGCTACAAGGACCCTGCCTGGCAATTCACACTGCACAAGAAACGCCACGTGAGTGAATGCTTTGAGGTGGAGGGCAAATCACTGGGGAACTCCTGAGACACTGGGATGGGGCGGGATGCAGAAGCGTATGAACACTTCCTGAGACAAGGATGCATCCGGTTGCATACACAGTTCACCTGGCTGGATTCTTACATCGGTCTGGGAAGCGGTGTTGTTCCCATTTTGCAGAAGATGCTGAAGACACAAAGGACCAAAATAGGTTACCCTTGCCCACAGCTAAGTGGCCTGCCTACACTTCAAACCCCACTCTGGCTTGTGCCACAGCGTTTCAGCACTCCAGCTGTGGACCTGAGGGAGCCTGGCTGACACCTTGGTTGTCACCCATTAACTGTGTGGTTTTCGAGAAGATCCTTAAGAACTCTGCGGCAATGTCAACTACGAAATATGAATGTATAGGGTACGCATCTCCTGGAATGGAGAATTAAATGAGATTTCCAAGTAAGCCTAGAGCGCAGCTCCTAACGCAGGTAAGCAGCCCCAGTTAGACACGGAGGCCACCTGATGATGTTTCATCTTTTTCCTTGAGAAGTGGATTGAACGCACCAATAAGGGAAAATCCAGAACCTTCTCCCTGGTGTTTGTCAGTGAGTTCATTCTTCTCTGCCTTTGGTAACGTACTCACTCTTATACCACAACACATATTCTGGAAGGTAAATCAATATATCATCTCTCTCTCCTGTGCCTGTACGCATACCCACACACACACAGTTTTGAAAAAAAAAAAAAAGAAAGAAAGAAAGAAAAGAAAAGAAAAAAAGCATGAAAAAATATCACTTTGGCCTTGAAAAGTTGCACCAGTGCTTCCTAGTGTCCTCCTGGGTTCAGCAGCCTCAGTATCATGTGAGAGCTTGTTAGGAGTGTGAATTCCCAAGTCCTACCCTAGACCTATTGAACCAGAAGTTTTGGGAGTTGGACCCTGCTCCTGACTAACAAATCTTCCAGGTGATTCTGATGCTCTCAATCTGGAGACCCACTGCCTTAGATAAAGGCAGAAGAGTCAGCCCAACTCGCCACTCACTGGAGTAAAGGTTAGAGGAAGCCAATGGGGTCAATCCTTATACCCTCCAACCTTGGCATCAAAGATCCTACCTACCCCTCCCTTTTTTTTTTTTTTTTTTCCATCTCCCACATCCTGAGCTACAGAAAAGGGCTTGTGGCCACCTGGGATATCTGTCATTTTGTTTGTTTTTTGTAAGGTTTTGTGTGTTTTTTTTTTTCCAATTTCTTTGACAGAGAGAGATCACAAGTAGGCAGAGAGGCAGGCAGAGAAAGAGGAGGAAGCAGGCTCCCTGCTGAGCAGAGAGCCCAACACGGGGCTCGATCCCAGGACCCTGGGTTCATGACCTGAGCCAAAGGCAGAGGCTTAACCCACTGAGCCACCAAGGCACCCCTGTTTTTTTTGTTTTTTAAAGATTTTATTTATTTGAGAGAGAGAGAGAGAGAATCACAAGTAGGCAGAGAGGCAGGCAGAGAGAGGGGGAAGCAGGCTCCCCGCTGAGCAGAGAGCCCGATGCAGGGCTTGATCCCAGGACCCTGAGATCATGACCTGATCCAAAGGCAGAGGCTTTAACCCACTGAGCCACCCAGGCACCCCTGATATCTGTCATTTTGAAGAGAGTATCTCCAAGCAGTAGGTCCTAACCTGGTCCTACCCTGACCCAAGGATTCTTCAGCCCTAAACCTAAAGCCAGAAAAATATTTTCCAGAACAAACCACATAACTTTCCCCCAAATCATCCCATCCATCAGATGCCTGAAAAAGTAGTCAAAAAAGTAAAAGTAGTTATGTATGTGGCTTTTATGCCAAGAAACACAAATGCCCCCAGCGGTTAGGCTGACGGCTCAAGTGAGTGAAGTGCCCTGGATTGGGGAGTGGTCAGGAATGGTGGGGCCTGTGGAAAATGAAGGGGGCATGACAATCTTAAAGAGCAACTGATTGTGTAAGAGCTGCAGCTTTACAGGGTGTGAATCTAATGTGGCCAGAGTCTTCCCAGCATTTCAGGAGAAGCCAGAAATCCAAATGTTTGTGGGACATCCTCTCCAATATAAGTGTTAACACAATTGTTCTCCAAACACAGTATGTGTCACACAGCTGTGGGCCAGACTTGGCTACAGGCTGATCGTGACCTTTGCTCTACAGAAACAGTTGTTTGTTTAAGAAACAAATTAAAAAAAAAAAAAAAAGGACCATCAGGGAGTTTTTGACTACAATTAACTTCGTTGCTGATTGCCTTGTCTTTTCAGATAATGACTTCTATTAAATGGGCCTTGGAATCCCCAGGACCAGTGAACACCTCTAGAGGATATTGGTGAGATAGCACTGACCACCTGCAGTTCCCTTCCTAAAAATCAGTCACTCCTCCAAATTAGAAGGGAAACACAAATACAGGAGAAGAGGAGACACTGACTGCTATGTGCATTTGTCACTGGATTGGATTGTCTTCTCCAAGGACACTCCTTGAGTAAACAGTGACATCCACTGGCTAAAAATTAGATCCTGAGTCCTAGTCATGAAAAAAAGAAGAAGAAGAAAAGAAAAGAAAAGAAACCTCCTGACAGGTTATAAGCAAGATAGTGCCGATCCAGGCTGGGGATTTTCAGGTACTGACAGACTGCTAACAGGAATGAATCCAGAGCCAAGAGCAAGACTTGCGAAGAATATGGATTTGAATAAGAACAAGAAAGAAATGTGATTTCCATACATGCTAGGCTGCTTTACATTTCAGAATCACAGAGATCTCCTTGCTGTGCTCAGGATGAGCTGTTGCATGATAGAACCAGAAGGGACCTGTGGTTCTTTATTGACTAATACAGACTCCTCAACCCTATATGGTTACCGAGCCCTTAAAATGGGACTAGTCCAAAATGCAAAAAAAAAAAAAAAAAAAAAAAAAACTTAAAAGTAAATGAAGATTTTATTTATTTATTTGACAAAAATCACAAGGAGGCAGAGAGGCAGGCAGAGACAGAGAGAGAGGGGGGAAGCAGGCTCCTCACTGAGCAGAAAGCCCGATGCAGGGCTCGATCCCAGGACCCTGGGATCATGACCTCAGCCGAAGGCAGAGGCTTTAACCCACTGAGCCACCCAGGTGCCCCACACAGGTTACTTTTTACTTTATTGTCACTATCAGAAAATTCAAAGGGCACCTGGGTGGCTCAGTCTGTTAAGTGTCCAACTCTTGATCTCAGCTCAGGTCTTGAGCTCAGGGTTGTGATTTCAATTCCCATGTTGGGCTCTACACTGGGCGAGGAGCCTGCTTAAAAAAAATTCAAAATCATATATGTGGCTGGCATTCTATTTCAGCGTGCAACACAGTTATAGGTCATCTAGCATAATCATTCTCAGTCCTGCTGGGTACCAGAAGCTGCTTGGGAGCTCATAAAACACACAGATGTGGCCCCCACCCCCGCCAGAGTCTCATTCAATTGGCAGAGGGAATATAACAGGCAGAAACACCATAAATGTGCTCTCCTTCCAATTCCTTTCTCTATCATTTCTACATCTAAGCGGTCTTTGATTCCCCTGAATTTTATTGATCTGTAGTCCTCCTTAAGCACCACTTTCATCCTGTACTTCCCTGCTTGCAAATATATAATGCCTTTATTCATTTAGCAGACATTAGGCACCTACCCTGTGCTCCAGGCACTAAGAATACAGAATGAAGAAGACAGACCATTTCCTTCTCTCTTGGAGCTTATATTTGGGGTGGCATGGGAGATATCAATCAAATCAGTTAATCAAGAAAAATATCATGACATCGGGCTTAGCAAGAGAATTTTGGACTAGTCTCCTCAGGCAAGGACAATAAAAGCCAAAATAAACAAAATGGCATTACATCTGGCTTAAAAGCTTTTGCATGGTAAAGGAAATCATCAACAAAACAAAAAGACATTCTACTGAATGGAAGATATTTGCAAATCATACATACCATAAGGGGTTAATATCCAAAACAAAGAATTCACACATTAAAAAAAAAAAAAAGCAACCAATCCAGGTGCCTGGGTGGCTTAGTTGGTTAAGTGTCTGCCTTGGGCTGTCATGATCTGAGGGTCCTGGGATCAAGCCCCCCACCATCCCCTGTATTTGGCTCCCTGCTCCGTCAGGAGTCTGTTTCTCTCTCTCTGCTCCTCCCCCTGTTCATGCTCTCCTACTCTCTCAAATAAATAAGATCTTTAAAAAAGAAAAAAAAAAATAGGGCCAGCCACCTGGGTGGCTCAGTTGGTTAAGTGTCTGCCTTTGGCTTAGGTCATGATCCCAGAGTCCCTGGATTGAGGCCCAGGGCAGTCCTCCTGCTCAGCAGGGAATCTGTTTCTCCCTCTCCCTCTGTTCCTCCCCCTCACTTGTTCTCGAATAAATAAAATCTTTTTTAAAAATCCAATTAAAAAATGGGCAGAGGACTTGAATAAACATTTTTCCAAAGAAGACATACAGATGGCAGACACATGAAAAGATGCTTAACATCACTCATCATCAGGAAATGCAAATCAAGACCACAATGAGATATCACCTCACACCTGTCAAATTAGCTATTATCAAAAAGAAAAAAAACAAGTGTTGGTGAGGATGTGGAGAAAAGGGAGCCAGGGCACACGGTTAGCGGGAATGTGAATTGGTGCAGCCACTACAGAAAACAATATGGAGGTTCTTCAAGAAATGATAACTACCATTTGATCCAGCAATTCCACTTCCGGTATTTATCCAAAAAGCCAAAAACACCAATTTGAAGAGATATAGGCTCCCTATATTCACTGCAACACTATTTACAATAGCCAAGTTATGGAAGCAACGTAAGTGCTTACCAATAGATGAATAAAACCCACGTGCACATGCATGCACACACACACACATACACAGGAATATTATTCAGCCATAAACAAGAATGAAATGTTGGCATTTGCAACAATATGGAGGGACCAAGATGGTATCATGCTAAGTGAAATAAGTCAGAGACAAATACCATATGATTTCACTTACATATGGAATCTAACAAATAGACGAAAAAAAAAAAAAAACATACTCACAGATATAGCAAACAAACTACCAGTTATCAGAGTGAGGAGAAGAGTTTGGGACACAGGCAAAGAGGAGAAAGAGACTAACGTACAATCTTACAATTATAAAATACCTAAGTCATGGGGATGTAATGTACAGCACATGGAATATATTCATCATAGTGTAATAATTTTGCATAGTAACTAGACTTATCATAAGGATCACTTCATAATGTATAAAATTTAGATCACTATAATGTGCACCTAAAACTAATAGGGTATTGTCAATTGTATTTTAATTAAAAAAATGTCTTTTTAAGAGACCTTTTTTTAAAAGATTTTATTTGACAGAGAGAAAGATCACAAGTAGGCAGAGAGATAGGCAGAGAGACAGGCAGAGAGAGGGGGAAGTAGGCTCTCCACTGAGGGTTTCAATCCCAGGACCCTGAGATCATGACCTGTGTCAAAGGCAGAGGATTACCCCACTGAGCCGCCCAGGCGCCCCAATAAAAAATGTTTTAAGAAAAATATCAGCAGAGAACTAAAACAGAGAGAAGATAAATTGGTTGATCATGTTAGGCAGCCATGGAAAGCCTCTCTGAGACAGTCCAGCTGAGGCCTAAGTGATGCCAGCCATGAGAAGATCATGAAGAAGAGCACCACAGGCAAAGGAAATAGCCAATACAAGGTTGTTGGTCCTTCTCTGAAATCCAAAGGCAGCCATGGTGACTGAAGGAGAGCAAATTTAACTAGGATTGGGGTGGATGAGAAAAGGAGGGCAGAAGTGTTGAGGCTTTAGCAAGGAAGTACTACTTCTTAAGAACAAATCAAAGACTCTACTTCTGGACTAGGTTAAGACAAAGCAGGGATGAGAGAAGGGGCATTCCAAGCAGAAGGAACAATGTATACAAAGTTTCTGTGTTGGCGGGGAGAATGTCCCAAGAACTGGAAGGCGACCCATGTGCCTACATCATAGTGAGCAAGGGTGGGAGAGAAGGACCTCAAAATACCTGTCAGGAATGCAGGCCATTACCCAACAGGAAATGCTTTTAGAAGGGGGTGCATTCATACTTCTAAAAAAATAAAGCTATATATAAATTCATGTGCTTGATTATGTTGAAACATCTTTGGAAGGATGTATAAGAAACTGATAATGGGAAAACATACTTTTCATTGTATACCTTATACATGTATTTCTTTTGAAAAAAGATGAAAACTAAGTTGATAGAAGAGATTTATCAGGATCCTTACACTTACTGTTTGCTCTGGCTGGAATGTTCTACCCCAGGACTTACGTGTGATTCATGCCCCCATATCATTCAGTTTTTGCTCAAGTGTTAGTTCATCGAAGAGTCCCTTACTGACCACTCTATATAAGAGGGCACCCCAGTCACTAGCCCCAGCTTTATTTTCTTCATAACACTTCAAATTATATTGTTTCCAATAATACACACCATCAGGAAATTGATCTGTCCCACTGACCAATACTGGACCCATATCTAGTAACAAAACACTTAGGCCACTATAAGTACTCCATACATATCTGTTGAAGGAACAAGGAAAACATTTGGCTGTAATGTGGAGGGAAAAACCAGAGAAGGACCAAGGCAGAGGAACAGAGAGGTGATTAGAAGACTATTGTTCACAGTCTGGATGAGAAACAATGGCTTGGAGTAGGGCAATGACAGAGAAGGAGAGTTCAAAACATATGTGTAGGTTAAGGGAGTTAGTGATATACAGGGAGAGGGAAGGGAAGGCATTTATCAAGAATGACTAAGGATGGATGGTGATGATATTTATTGAACTGGAGAATATTAGAAGACTGAATCTAAGGTAGAAGATCTTGAATTTGATTTTGGAAGAGTTGAGCTTGACATACTGTTGAGAAAGCCAAATGGAAATATTAAGAAGGCTGTTGGATTTGGACATATTTACGGCTGAGATTAAATTATAGGTCTCAGATTTGCTTAAAATATACCAGCCAAGAGGAGGAGGAGGAGGAGGAAGAGGAGGGAACGGAGGTAGATGAAACTGCATGGCAGGAAGTTGGTTGTTAAAACTGGTGAGTAAGTAGGGGTGGTGCATTATTCTAATTTTTCACATGTTTGAAATTTTCCAGGAAGAAAAAGTGCTTTAAGGAATATGGTTGGATGTACAAGTCTGGAGCTAAGGGGAAAGGCTCATACTGAAATATAAAATTGGATGACACATATTTAGAGCTGGTCATTGAAAATAAAATCTCCTAGGCAGAAAGGAGAGCATGACAGAGGATTGAAAGAGACAGCAGACCTCATTCTTGTAGAAATCTATCACTTAGTGGCTGGGAAGAAGCAGAGCAGCCTGCAGAAGAAAATAAATGTAATGGCCAAAGAAGAGAAAGAAGTGAGCATGACTCCAGAGATGTTTGTCTCAAATCAATGCTGTTTGAGGAGGGAACTTTAGTAGCTCAGAGAAAAGCCAGATAGATCAGATCAGTTGGAGTACCTAACAGACTGACAGGTGGAGGACCCCCCACTTAGGGCAACCTGGGTCAGGACAACAATCTTAGATAGAAAGATTTCCTTCCAGCATGAAAAGAACATCTCAGGAATGAGAGGTGCCCAGAGACTCTTGCGCTTGTTAACAAATATTCCTGGTATGAAAAAGTATCAGACACCAGGGAGATGCAGAAGAAACCCTTGGGCAAGGAAAGGTGTTTGCCAACAGAGCTTGGGGATGAACTGGGAGAAATACCAGTGATGAGAGTGAGCAGGGGCCCAGGGAAGAGGCACCTCTTCCAGCCCCACTCTGCTAATCAGACATTTTCTCATATCATCATTGCTTTGGAAGTCTTTTCTTCTCTCCTGGACTTTGATCTAGTTTCTTTGTTCCTCCCTATCACAACCCTTGGTGCAGAAGACAGGAAAACACTCAATGAGTGAAGAGTGAGTGAGGACAGGAGGGCAGGGTCAGCCCTCCTCAGCTCCGTGGATGCTGCCCCTCCACAACCTTAGAAGCCTGACCTCCCAGGTGCAAATCTAGGCTCTCTTACAAGCAGCGTGATTTAACCAGCAGGGGGCCTCATCTCTCCATGCCTCTAGCTTCACCATCAGGAAGATGTCCCCATCTGATAGACCAGTTGGGAGCGTCTGATGCAGCACTATAGGAAAAACAGCTAGAGCAGCTGGGAAATAATAAGCACTAAGGGTTAACTCTTATTATTCTCTACTTATCCCAAATGCCTGCCCCCTACTTCAGGTCCAGTCTCGTGCCTCTATAACCTTGACTTTGGGTTTTGTCTAAAGGCCAAAAGCGCCCTCCCCATAGCTGAGCTCGACCGCACGGCAGACATCTGAGCATCTTTCAAGGCCCAGGTCCCCCTGCCATGACCCCGCACACACAGCCAGGCACACCCTTCTCGCTGACCCGTATGTTCACCATCCTGCTGTATAATGGAACACTGACTTTCTAGACTGTTTTTCTCGAGACAGAAACCCCTGGAGGCCAGAGATGGGGTCTCACCCTCTCCAAACAACCTGTACTCAAGTCACCATCTGACACAGAGAAGACACCTGATGAAGGTTTCATGAGGACATAAACATTGAACTTGGAATCAGAGACTGGGGTTTGTGTGTAGGCCCTGCTAAGAAGTTATTCAAGGCTTTGGGTGTCAGTTTGTAATCTGGAAGATGGCGCTTGCCATGCCTGCCTAATGATATAGCTGTGAGGATTAAAATAGCCAAAGAAATGTAAGGTAGAATTGCTGCTGCTTCCGCATGTCCTTGAGGATTCGGGGGCTGGTAAATCCTTTGGCATGCACTTGGCCCTCCACTAACCAGCCACAGAGCCTGTTCTCCTTGTTAGCCTGTTTTCAGCTTCTTCAGCGAGGAATCCAGCCTCTCCACCTGGCTGTTAAGGCATGGAGACCTGGAATTTTCCTTCTGTCTCTTTTAATAAATGCAGGTGCAGCTTCCTTTAATGGTCTGTCAGTGGGCAGTAAGAATCCAGACTGCACAATTATGTGAAACAAATGCTTAGCCTCTCTGCTAACAGCTATGAAGCTCAGAAAACCCTTGTTTTGGGAAGCCAAGACTCCAGGGTCTGTATGTTAAGAGCACAGCCCGCTGCTGTTAAGATACAGCCTTGTTCCTGTACTTTTAGCATTATTTTCCTCTTAAACTTGGGAGTCTACACAGCAGGATAGGATGGCAGAGGGTAAAAGAGGATGATCGCTACTCTTTACAGAAATAACCTGCAAACGATTGCTCCTTAGATGGACAACCTTGCCTGCTCAACCTCCATTTCCAGACACCCCCCACCCCAATAGCTGGGCCCTTTCTTTCGCTACTTTTAACAGCCATAGCTCAGCCCCATAGCCCATGGATGAGCCCCTGTGGAAGTGAGGTCCTACGGAATTCATGCTTGTGTGAATCAAGTCCTAGATGCTGCCCCAGCCATCCAGCTGTCCACAGGGTCAGTGTGAGTTGTGAGCAGCTCAAAAAAATAATAATAAATAGAAAACAAGAACAACCTCTTCCAGGTCTTTAGAAGGCCACATGGGCCCACAATGTTGCATATTAATACAAATCCGCCTGATGTCTGTCTTAATCCAAACCAGAACCCATTGTTGGTAGCTGTACTCCTCCCATAAAAGAGCCCTCATGAATACAAGTTCAGGATTCACTCGGCTGGCGACTCTTTCCAACGTCTTGTAAGAAGTTAGGGACTCTTGGGGCACCTGGGTGGCTCAGTGGGTTAAAGCCTCTGCCTTCAGCTGAGGTCATGATCCCAGGGTCCTGGGATCGAGCCCCGCATCAGGCTCTCTGCTCAGCGGGGACCCTGCTTCCTCCTCTCTCTCTGCCTGCCTCTCTGCCTACTTGTGATCTCTGTCTGTCAAATAAATTTAAAAAAAAAAAAAAAAAAGTTAGGGACTCTTTTGTCATGCCAGTTCAGTGGGGAGCTAGTGTCAGCTGTTGTTTATGCTTTCACCTTCCAAGATGAAAAATAGAACATTTGACATGGGGGGTAGGTCCTGCTTTCTGGACCATGATCGTTAGTATTTAACCGGTGTTTACTGAGTACCTAGTATTGCGCTGGTTGGAAAGGGAGGCAGTTAACTGAACCGGAAAAGATGAGGTTTCTGGGATGGATGGTGGAGACAAAGGAAGGTAACAGAAGCAGGCAGCTTACAGAGCTCTTCTGCAGACTGAGAGAGCCAGAACAAGAGAGCAGAGGTCTGGCCGTGAGCTCTGGAGACTGACAGCAGGCCTGAGGGCCCACTCTCCTCCTGCCTCCCTTAGCTGGAGACTGAGCAAATCCCTGAGAATTTCTCCATCTGAGGTCCTTCCTCCACACAATGGAGGTGACAATTCCTCTTTTCAAGGGACTGACTGTGACTTAAGAGGCATTCAGCAAACATTAGTTTCCTTCCCCTTAAGCTTGCCGATCAGGGGCTGGAGAACCAGTGGGCTTTGGAAGCCGAACCGAATTTGGAGCACTAGTTCTATAGCATTTGCTGTGTGAGGCTGGGAAAGTAACCTACCACCTCATCCCCTCTGCTCTCCCACGGAGATTATAATGCTTATCTTTTGGGGCAGAAAGGGACAAAGGAGTTCATGCACCTCAAGGCCTGGCAAGCACTAGGGGTTGCCCAGTCCAGACCCCATGGTCCCAGAGATTCCCGCCCTGAAAGGGCAAGGGCCATGGTTTGAACTTGTTTACCAGCCTATCTCGGGGGTTTGGCCCCAAATCTCCCAAGGTGTGGGAAGAGAAGAACATTCTCTGAAGGAATGAATTTCCTGATCTTTCCAATGGCAAAACAAAGACCCAAGGATGTTAATGCACCCTTTCGAGGGTAATTTTGCACAAAGTCAGAAAATCAGTGGGTGACCAAACCTGGAGATCTTCCCAGACAGGAAGCAGCAGAGTGCCCTCCAGAGACCCCAGAATAGGGGGGACCTGACAGGCACATGTGAATGCTCCTCCTGCCTCCAGCTTGAGATGCAAAAATTACACAAAGGCCTCAGGGCTAGGGGGGGAAAAAGACCATTTTTACAGTTTGATTAGGAAAAAGTAGCTCAGGGTTTGTGACTACATGGGGAGAGGACCCAGCATGCTGTGATTCATGGGGTCCCTTAAGCTCTATTGGCAAGATTCAGGGCAACGTGCTAAACTACAGCAACCGAATTTTCACCTCCACATTATGTTCTGATCAATGCAAAACGGGAACAGGTCTGAACTTGCTTAGATGAACTGAAAGAACGATGAGGCAGAAGCTTAGGATATTATGGCCTTTCTGAGCTTCATTACATGTGACACTATCTCATCCTCTACATGCTGGGAAAACTATGGAAATCACCCTTTTTATCACTGAGCCAGTGACAGGAACACTTAAGGGAAGCTGTCACACTTTGGGATAGAAAATCTATCTCAGACAGCAAGGGTATGTGCCCAGATGCATGGAGACCTGTTCAGAAACGCTTTGTAAAGCAGTCGTCAGGGCTTGGGCCACAGTGGGCACTCCACACTTCCAGAAAAGCCGGCCTCCTGCTACCCAGGGGCCCAGGACCCAATCTGTGGACCATACAAGATGGTCCTCAGTTCGCCAGTTACTCCAGAAACATCTCTTTCTCAATGTGCTCTCTCTTAGATTCTAATTCATTTTACTAAGCATAGGACCTTGGGTAAATCAGATCATCCCCCTAAGCCTTTTGTCCTCATCTATAAAAGAGAAGACAAGGATCCACCCTGTGTGAGTTCGGAATCAAGTAGGGCATGTCCAACATTCGGTGAGGTGCTGGGTCCGTGGTCGGCTTTCACCATGGTGCTGCCTCTCTAACGTGCATTCTCTCCTCTGATCTCCTGGATCAGCCAGAGGAACAGAACTTCAAAACCCAAGTCAGAGGGGATCTTTGAGTTTATTACTTTGGATTGTCCCAAAAAAGTGTCAGTGAACACAAGTGCTTAATTGAGAAACTGGGTAGTGAGCTGCCTGCCAGCTGGATGGGGCTCTCATGGCCTTCTAGAACTGAGGACAGTGGAGAGATGGCCAACTCATGGACAGCTCCTGACTTGCTGGGCCCTTCTGTTACCATAACCGAGGCACACAGTTAATTCACATTTAGTTCTCCATTCACCTCCCCCTTCTTTTATATGTAAGTGATTCGCTCCTTTCTGCATGTCCGCAATGGTTTTCAAGTACTTAAGAGCAGGGCATAGATTCCTAGTTCACCCTCGTGGATTCTGCCTCTCACTTCAGCCTGTCCTGGTTCCCTGTTTGATTCTAATATCCAAAAGATCCATGAAATCTCCTTCTAGAAAACCTGCCTCTTTTAGCTTTATCCATTTTATCAGTGGGTTGTAGACTCAGAAAAATGTGTTACAGAGAGCAGGAGAAGGGAACAGTACATTCTGGATCACGAACTATGCCCAGCAGTTTTGTAATAAGCAGTAGAGTGTAAGTTCTTCAAATCACATGCCCTAAGGTCACATGACCTAGCATGCTTCTTTCTGTGTGGGATCAGGTGAATTACTTGGCCTCTCTGAGTCTTCATTCCCCCAGCTATAAAATGAGAGGGAGATCAATTGTGGGATTTGTTGGGGCAGTTAACTGAGATAATACATATTTCCGACACATAGTAGTGCTCAGTAAACACCAGATTTCGTGTAATCGTCATAATAAGTCTATAGGTGTTCTTAACCTTCCAATTTACAAATAAGGAAATTGAGGCTCAGGGATTTTAGGTAACTTGTTAGTAACTCTGATAGCAAAGTTGATTTGGGAAGCTAACCCAGGCAGCTGGTCCTAAAAGGCCCACTGGCACCGGGCTGCACCCAAGAAAGTGCTCCACGCACGTTTACTGAGTCCATTTCTCTCATCCATGGTTCCAGCCATTACAATTCAGTCTTCTCTCCTGTACTACCAGGAGGGGAAAAAAAAAAAAAAAGGCTAAATCAAGTGTCAGGGAATAAGGAGTAAGAATAATAGCCCTGAGTTTATCCTTTCTCTGTTAATTTCCGTGGAAGCAGAGGCTCATCTGACAAGTCCTTAATGAGCAATTCCTATCCAAGACCTCAAAAGCAAATTTTCGTCCACACTCAAAGCATGTCACAGCAGACAGCAAAATCTTAGACGGGCTTTAGAGAAGAGTAACCCTGGAATGAGGAGTTTTACAACACACGTAAAGGATCAGCAGAGATGACAACTAAGGAGGTATTCCTTGCATGGGTGAGATCTAATACCCAGCAAAGATTCTCTGCCTCCAAGCACCTGCTCAGCCCAAACTTCAGACAAATATTAGATTATGATCCTAGCCTCCGGGTTCAAGGGTAATAAAGGATGGTTCCATGGAAGGTTGGGGGCGGGGGAAGGTTAAGGAGCCAAGCCACGGCAGAGGCCTATTACAGCACTGATGGGAGATCACCAGCTCAAAATGGAACACGTGAAGATTAAAATAGACACATGCATACCTACTTCACCATATTGCACTTTGCAGAGATTGCTGGGTTTTTTGTTTGTTTTTAACACAAATTGAAGGTTTGTGACTACCCTACACCTGACAAGCACCCTTTCTCCTCTAGCATCTGCTCACTTTATGTCTGTGTGACACTTTGGCAATTCCAACACTATTCCAAACTTTTTCATTATTTGTTGCGGTGATCTGTGATATTTGATGTTACTATTGTTAATTGTTGGGGGGAGCCATGAACCATGTCCATGTTAGACGACAAACTTAATCGATCAATGCTCTGTTGTGACTACTCCAGCAGCCAGCTGCTCCCCCATCTCTCTCTCCTCAGGCCTCCCTGAGGAGAGACAACAACATTGAAATTAAGTCAGTTAGTAACCCTACAATGGCCCCAAAGTGTCCAAGCAAAAGGAAGAGTCACACATCTCTCACTTTAAAGTGAAAGTCAGAAATGATTAAGCTTAGTGAGGAAGGCAAGTCTAAAGCCAAAATTTGTTGAAAGCAGAGAGAGACCAAAAGCTAGGCTGCACCAGTTACTCAACTTGTGAAGGGAAAAGTTTGTGAAGGAAATTAAAAGTGCCACTCCAGTGAACGCAGAAACGATGAGAAAGCAAAACAGCCTTATTGCTGATGGGGAGAAAGTTTGAGTGGTCCAGAGAGAAGATCCAAACAGCGACAACATTCCCCGAAGCCAAAGCGTAATCCAGAGCAAGGAACTAACTCAATTCTGTGAGGGCTGGGAGAAGTGAGGAAGCTGCAGAAGAAAGCTGGAAGCCAGCAGATGTTGGTTCAAGAGGGTTCAGAAAGAGGCCGTCTGCATAACAT
Organism: Martes martes; assembly: GCF_963455335.1. Taxonomy (NCBI): domain Eukaryota; kingdom Metazoa; phylum Chordata; class Mammalia; order Carnivora; family Mustelidae; genus Martes; species Martes martes. The sequence continues at coordinate 44,448,589 of NC_137902.1, read as the reverse complement.
AGACGTGCAAGGTGAAGCCACAGGTGTGGATGGAGAAGCCGAAGCATGTTATCCAGAGGACCTAGCTAAGCTAATTCACAAACGTGGCTATAACCTCAACAGATTTTCAGTATAGATGAAATATGGAAGGTTGGAAGATGCCATCTAGGATTTTTCAGAGCCAAAGAGAAGTCAATGCCTGGCTTCAAAGGACAGACTGACTCTTTGGGTACATACTAATGCAGCTGGAGACTTGAAGTTGAAGCCGATGCTCATTTGCCATCCTTAAAATCCTAGGGCTCTTATGAATTACCTTAGATCTACTCTTCCTAGGCTCTATAAGTAGAAAAACAAAGCCTGGGTAACAGCATATCTGTTTACAACACACTTTACTGAACATTTTAGACCTACTATGGAGACCCACTGCTCAAGAAAAAAAAAAAAAAAAAAAAAAGACTTCTTTCAAAACATCACTGCTCACTGACAATGCACCTGATCACCCAAGAGGCTTACAGAGCTATACAACGAGATGAAGGTTTTGGTGCCTGCTAACACAACATCCATTCTGCAGCCCATGGATCAAGGAGTAATTTTTACTTTCAAGTCTTGTTATTTAGGAAACAGATTTATAAGGCTATAGCTGCCACAGATAATAATAATAAAAAAAAAACCCAACAGAGGAATCACTATGTTTTTAAATTCTAGTGACTTTGGTGATTTAAAATCACTGAGTTTTTAAATTTAACATAGTTATTAATTTCAGATGCCCACTACAGTTGCTCAACAATTTTATATATTACTCTGTGCTCATGATGAGCATCCTCTTAAATCCCCATCAAACATTTCCCCCATCCCCCCACCCACCTCCCTTCTGGTCGCCATCTGTTCTCTATAGTTAAGAGTCTCTTTCTTGGTCTTTCCCCCCCACCCCCCGCTTTGGTTGCTTTCTTAAATTCCACATGTAAGTGAAATTCCTCAGATGGACATGGGCAAAGTAAATTGAAAACCTCTGGAAAGGATTCGCCATTCTAGATGCCATTAAAAACATTCGTGATTCTGGGGCAACTGGTTGGCTCAGGTAGAGCATGCAACTCTTGATCACAAAGTCGTGAGTTCAAGCCCCATGTTGGGCATGGACACACACACACACACATTCATGATTCATGGGAAGAGGTCAAAATATCTGTATTAATAGGAGGTTGGAAAAAGTTGATTCCAACCCTCATGAAGGGCTTTGAAAGATTCAAGACACAGTGAAGGGAGTACCTGCAGATATGGTGGAAACAGCAAGAGAACTAGAATTACAAGTGGAGCCTGAAGGTGAGCCTGAAGTGCAACCTCATGATCAGACTTGAATAGCTGAAGGGTTCCTTCTCATGGATGAGCAAAGCAAGCAGTTTCTTGAAATGGAATCCACTCCTGGTGAGGATGCTGTGAAGACTGTTGAAACGAGAACAAAGGACCTAGAATATTCCATAAACTTAGCTGATAAAGCAGCAGCAGGGTTAGGGAGGATTGGCCCCAGTTTTGAAAGAAGTACTACCTGGATAAAATCCTGTCAAACAGCACTGCATGCAACAGAGAAATTGTTTGCAAAAGGAAAAGTCAATTGATGCAGCAAACCTCACCACTGCCTTTTTTTTTTTTTTTAAAGATTTTTATTTATTGGACAGACAGAGATCACAAGGAGGCAGAGAGGCAGGCAGAGAGAGAGGAAGGGAAGCAGGCTCCCTGCTGAGCAAAGAGCCCGACGTGGGGCTCGATCCCAGGACCCTGAGACCATGACCCGAGCCGAAGGCAGAGGCTTTAACCCACTGAGCCACCCAGGTGCCCCACCATTGCCTTATTTTAAGAAATTTCCACAGCTGCCCCAGCCTTCAGCAGCCACCACCCTGATCAGTTGGCCCCCATCAACAATGAGGCAAGACCCTCCACCAGCCAGAAGATCATAACTTGCTAAAAGTTCTGATGATGGCTAGTTGTTGTTTTTTTTTTAGCAATGAACTTTTTAAAATTAAGGTATGTACATTGGCTTTTTAGACATACTGCTATTACTTGATAGACCACAGTACACTCTAAACATAATTTTTACATTTACTGGAAATACAAAAAAATTATTTGACTTGCTTTAGTGCAATATTCACCTTATTGTTGTCATCTGGAGCCCAACCTGCAAGATCTCCAAGATTTGCCTCTATGGCTTCCTTATGCAAAGCAGCCCAGACAGCATGATGGATGGGGCTAAATATATTCCAGCCCTGCATAAATTTCTTTCTTACTGGAGAATTCAAGCCAACTCAGAGCTGGCCTGTGTGTGAGGAATGAAGCCTGGAAACTACCCTTCCTTTCCCAGGACCAGGTGTGTGGTCAGCCACGGGCAGCTGGGAGTATTGGGCCTGGCAGCTTCCTGAAAGCTTAAGGAGAAGAAGCTGATTGGACCAGAGTCTGAGTTTAGACTAGAGATTGCACATGGGAATCACCTGGGAAGCATTTAAACATTTCAAAGCCCGGGCCACATTGCAGGTCAAGTAAACTACAATCTGCTGAGTGGGACACAAGCACTATGAGTTTTTGAAGCTCCTCAACTGATTCCAATGTGCAGACAAGTGTGGGAACCATTGGTTTTGACCTGCTGTTCTTACATGGGGGCAATTTTACCCCCTCAGGGCACTGGGCATTATCAGGAAATATTTTTGGTACCACACTGGGGATGGTGCTACAGACATCCAGTGGGAAGAGGCCAGGATGCTGCTAAACGTCCTATAATACACAAGACAACCCCCACAGTGAGGAATTATCTGGCCAAAATATCAATCCTGGTTCGGACTCTCACCCCACAAGGTGCGGTTTATGGGCCAGTACCATAGCAGGAACACAGCATCTCATGCCCCCACCCCAGACTTACAGGATCCCCTAGTGGCCCACACGCACATTTTAGAAACACTAGATTATTTTAGGGCTCTTATGTATAATAGGAGGTTCCCTCAGTGTACACTGCTAAGCTCTTAACACACAGCAATGATTTCTTTCAAGAAATCTAAGATTCTACTAACCCCTCAAGCTTATGGACGGGAACAGCCTCAGGCTTTAGAATCTGACAGATGCAGGTTTGGGTCCCAGCTCAGCGTAGGATCACCTTCAGTTACCTAACCAGGTCTCAGATGCCAAATCCGCACATGGAGAAAACGGACATAGACTACGCAAAGTTAGAATCTGAGCTTCACCCAGCTTAGTGTTTGACCTTGAGCCATTTACTTTCTTTTTCAACCTGAAGTTCCTCCTCTGGATGGGAAGAATAAAATCGCATCTGACCATGGAGATTATCCAGATGCCAGATTTAAAGAGGCCAACGTGGAGGGAAAAAAGAAAAAAAAAAAAAAAAAAAAGCTAGTGTGGAATAGGTGTTCGCGTGCCGTCATCACTTGCTTGCTTCCCGAAATACAGTAGGAGCTCCACAAATGGGATAGCCTTTAATTCAAATTCCACACTAAAGAACCATAAATCTCTTCCCTGTATCAATCTGGCGGGGCATATGTTCGCAGTCACAGACTCCCCCTTCATCGTTTCTGAGGCCAACACATAAGGAAGGAGGATGTTGTCATCTGCTGTTTTGTCTCGTTGCTTCTGTTGAGACTGCAGCTCAAGGGTGGGCGTCACACCTCGCCTTTCTCCCACAATTCCACACCACTTTGCAGTTTGGCGATGTGCACAGAAAGTCCTCAACAAATGTTTCCTGCTTGTGACTCGGAATTCGAAGAGCCCCAACTAGTCAGAAGGGAAAGGGATTCAAACCTGATTCCTCCAATCCCCAGTCCCAGCCTGGCTCTGTGTGACCACACTACGGCTCCAGGCAGGTGTTCCTGCACGTGCCCACCTACCCCCGCCGTGCCACACACATACACACACACACACTGCAGCAATCAATGAACAAATCTCTGGTGGGAATTTCTTCAGGACATGATTATTCATCTTTTACCCAACTGGAATAAAAGTGCCTCAAAACAAAAGCTATGCCCTCTCCTTTTTGTGTGTTTGTCGAGGCCCTTAATACATGGCTGAGCTCACATCAGAAGCTCCAAAAAATTGTAATTATTCAACAGGTTGATTAATGAGTTGATTAGGTCACAATTGACTAGACACAACATAAACATTAAAGGCGTGCATTGCAATTCTATAACCTCTGTCTTTAGAAATGCCCTGTACCTCTCTAAAGATTTTACTACATTTAGGATAGACCTCGTCACCCAGCCCTCACCACCAAGTCCAAGAAAAAAATCTAGACCCTCTATAAAGGGAGGATGATGGAAGGGGTAGAGGCGGCATTGGAGACTCATACTACAAAGCTTCTTGGGTTCTCTCGTCATGTGGAGGAAGCCTGACAGGGCCTCTTGAACAACAATCACGTGAGCCTGAAGAAGTGAGAGAAATGAGATGAGGAGTTCCAGAAAGGAGAGGGGAAAGGCACGGCCTCAGGAGGAAAGAACCACCATCAAGTGGAATAGTGAGGAGTTTTCCTCGGTGGGTCTGCAACAGGATGTCCAGCGTATTCAGAGAGGTAAGCCGGGCAACTCCGTGACTTCAGGGCCTATAATGTAACCAACAGTGACAGGAGTGTAAGAGCCACACTAGATGAGCCAGAACCAGTTTCAGGGATTCTGGGCAACCTGCAGTGCCACTGGGTCCAAGTGCCTTGGTTTTAGCCCAGGAACCATGGATAGGTCTGGGGAGGCTCCAGCTCCAACAACGAAGTATAGGCTGGAGCCATTGAACTTGACTGCAGTGGAGGTTTTCAATTCCACTTTTTGCTACAAAGACTAAGCACCTGCTATGTGCTAACTCAGACAAAGCAGCCATGAAATGGAGCAAATGGGCACTGGCTTTTTCCCCAGCTTAAAGGGAGATGTGCTAAGTGGCCAGTTTCTCATAATAGAAAGCAAGCTAAGTTCCTGTTACCTCTCACCCTCTGCCTCCTACAGTTGGTCCCAGAGCCAGGGGAGAGATCGTCATCACTTGGTGGAATAAGGGTCTTCTGCATCTTCAGTGGAGCTCAATCTACCCAAATTCTTCACCTTTCTTGGGAGTTGGAGGAGAGCCGAGGATTCACCAGGGCAGAGCTTAAAATTTCTAGACCTCAGGCAGCAGGGAGAGATCAGCCGGAGAGCCAAAGAAAACTAGAGAGAGAAAGGAGAAAGTGGAAACCCACACCCACAGCACAAAGCAGCGAAGGGCTCCGGGGCCTGGGAAGCGAGGGAGGAAAGAGTGGAAAGAAAGAAACGCATCTATTCTTGAGGACTTTCTCCAAAGAGAGGAATTTTCTCCTGGGCTGCTGTTTATGTGCCACTCATGGACCATTCATGGGACCCAACAGGAACAGGGGCCAGCTCTGCCTGAGGCCTCATGGTCATTTCTTCCATCTTAAAAAAAATTGTAAGTTTAAAACCCTCTCTCTTCCAGTTGAAGAGCGAGTCTTCGACCGATCTGGAGCATTTTGTAGGCTACAATGAAGGTAACACAAAGAGGGTAGGCTCAGCTCTGGTATTGTGGGGGAAATGGCCTGGTTCTCAGATTAGGACTCTCAGGAAGGGAAAGAGGCTGCATTTAAAGGGACAACAGAGGTGCCTGGCTGGCTCAGTTGGTGGAGCGTGTGACTCTGGATCTTGGGGTTGTGAGTTTGAGCCCCACACCTTGGGTGTAGAGATGACGAAAAAAAATAAAGGGATAGGGGCGCCTGGGTGGCTCAGTGGGTTAAAGCCTCTGCCTTCGGCTCAGATCATGATCCCAGGTTCCTGGGATCGAGCCCCGCATCGGGCTCTCTGCTCAGCAGGGAGCCTGCTTCCTCCTCTCTCTCTCTGCCTGCCTCTCTGCCTACTTGTGATCTCTGTCTGTCAAATAAATAAGTAAAATCTTTTAAAAAATAAATAAATAAAATAAAGGGATAATATGGAAATGGTATTTTTTATTACTGTTTAAGAAACAGAAAATGGAAGACGTTTAAATTTATACACAGACACACTTACACCTGCTCCTCAAAACCAAGTTTATGGTGACTCAAAGTGGTGCAGCAACCCTTCTTTAATGTAATGAAAGGCCACCACTCTGTCACTGGTAAGACTTTGCAAAGTTATTTTCACAAACTTTTGTAGGAATGAAGTGTGGCCTTTTGACTGTAGGTGAGGAATGGAATGTGACCATCTACTTTGTTCCAGGCCAACAACTGTCCCAGGCCAGTGCCCTATATACTTTAGCTCTTTTGTCCCTCAGAACCACCCAATGACGGTCTTTTTCCTTCCTCTTCATAGTTTTATTTAAATTCAATTAGCCAACATAGAGTACATCATTAGTTTCAGACGTAGATTTCAATAATTCATCAGTTGCATGTAACACCCAGTGTCATCACATCATGTGCCCTCCTTAACGCTCATCACCCAGTTACCCATCTCCCAACACACCTCCCCTCCAGCAGTGTTCAGTTTGTTTCCTATAGTTAAGAGTCCCTCATGGTTTGTCCCCCTCTCTGATTTCTTCCCATTCAGTTTTCCCTCCTTTCCCCTACAGCCCTCTGCACGGTCTCATATTCAATATGAGTGAAACCATATAATTGTTTTTCTTGGATGGATTTATTTCACTCAGCATAATACCCTCCAGTTCCATCCAGGTTGATGTAAACAGTAAGATTTCATCTTTCACTTCAGGAGGACAAAACCAAGATTCAGAAAAGTGTAATAATGTTCAAGGTCTTGTCAGTAGTAAGTCCAGGATTTCATCAAATATTGCAAGCTGACAATCTGATACGGACCTCTGTCCCCACGCCTTCCCAACACACCCCCCCCCCACCAACATCAGAGCATCCTTGGCAGGGATACTGCATTCTCCCCCTACACATCATTCTTAGTCAAGCTGGTTTCAAGTCAATCTACCAAAGGACCAATGAACAGCCTCCTTTCCATAACCAGAGCCTGATTCCTGAAAGGGATAAGAAAATGTGGTATCTTTTCAGAGCCCATTGATATTCATCTCGATTACCTTCCTCCTTTCTCCATTCCAGCAGCACATAAATTACCAGCTCTGTTGTCAAATGCAGCATGTAATTGTGTTTAGCAGAACATCCCAAGGGAGAAGAGGAGCCATCAGCTCTGCTATGGGCAGAGACAAGCCAGGGTGCACTGGAATGAAGGTTGAAGTGTGGTGTCCACCCTCTCTTCCCACCTCCCTCAGAGCCTGGCAGGCCCAGGCCTGTCAGTCGCCACAAACAGGAATATTTGAGAGCAGAGTGGAAAGTGGGTAAGCAATCCCAGTAAAGAAACTGCGAGCCTTTTACTTGTCAAACCATGCAAACCTAGGGAAAAAAGTATTTCCACCTCCTTTTTGATGGCCAAGGAACAGGTGCTCTCTACACACACTTCAGCAAAATCAGTACAAAGAAACACGATTTGGGTAATTACTCTGAGCTGTATTGTGTAATAATTATCTCGAGAGACGCAGCAGGAATTAGGGAAAAGCCTGACATCAGGGCTGCTTTCGTACTTGTCTAAGGTAACACACAGCAGGTAATACGGAGTTGGTAGTATTTTTTTCCTGGACTCCCCTTTTGGAGCCACACTTTTGCTTTATCCCAGCATAGACCCAAATCCCTCCGGACCTTGCTCCAGCAAACTCGCCCAGCTGGAAATCAGCTGACCAAGAGGGCAATCTTTGGGAAATCCCCAAATTAATACAGGTCATTTGGGGGGGGGGGGGGAAGCATGATCATCATCTCTATCAACTGGAATGAAGTCTGACTGCACATAAAACTCAAAAATTAAATACTGTGACTTAGACACACAATTCTCTTACCCCAAAGTTCTGATAAAGAGCTCTATCAGGGATTCAGGAACCCGCTTTCTCGATTTTTCTATCCCATCACCCCCCAGATCATGGCTTCTATTCTCAAAGTCCCCTTAGGGTCCAGATGGCTGTTAGAGCACTTGCATCACCTCTGAATGTCAGGCACCAGGGAGGAGGAAGCAAGAAAGAACAAAGGGGCTGTTCCGCCTTAAAGATCCTTTCTAAATTTTCCATGCACAAACTTCAGCTCACATTGTGGCCAGAAATCCCAACACACTCACACCTAACTGCAAGGGAGCCTGGCATGTTTAGTTTCTGCATGACACATCGTCACCGTGCTCTACACCAGGAATCTACAATGACAAAGATAATGGGGAGCAAACAGTGGTCTCAGACATAACTGCCGCCCATCCCACCACCACCACCACCACTCTAATGAGGATTTTCTAGGCTATACACCTTAGCTTAGAGCAGCAGGTAGAGAAATGGGTTCCCAGAACCTGAGTAACTGACCCAAAGTCACAAGATTGAGATGTAAACCTGGATGATAGATTATTAAAATTTGTGATGTCAAACTCCAAAAATGTATCTGTTTAACATAAATGCCTAATATGATCAGTTAATTGAGAAGAACTTTGCTTTTTAACTCAAAGGCAACTGTTTATCCAGATATCCTGTGACCAAGCTCTGGCTGCTCCAGCCCAGGATTCTAACCATGGCACTACACTTTCACCTTCCCATGGTAATTTCATGCATTTGACAGTTGTAGAGAAATTATGGGATCAGGGGACCCTTGAATCAGCCATGGAGGGAACTCCCGGTCATGCTTGAGCATGAACCAACTATAGTACCCTCTAAAAACTCACCCAAGAAGGGGAAAACTTATATGCATTTTACTGAGGAGGACTGCAGAAAGGCTAAATCCATGGTCAATTGATTGCGCTCTCTACCCACCGCCACACACACACACACTTCTCATATTTCAATCAAGTGACAAGTACCAATGGACATTGGGGAGGGTATGTGCTATGGTGAGTGCTGTGAAATGTGTAAGCCTGATGATTCACAGTCCTGCACCCCTGGGACAAATAATACATCATAGGTTAACAAAATAAAATTTTTTTTAAAAAGTGACAAGTACCATTCTACTGAACAAACACCCAATATCATCCTTTTTTGTCCTCTATTGACAATTAAAGTTTCCTTTCTCTCCTTAGTTTATTCCTATTGTGTCCTGAAACCTCCTTCATGCTTATTTTGCTTGGGAGTTCTGTTTCACAACTATTTCAAGAGGAAGGCTGACCTGGTTATAACCCCACTCCTTGGTCTGCACATTCTCAGGCCTAATTGGATGCCAGTTCCCAGATGGGGCAAGGTCAACAATCAAGAAAAATGCAGTTTTCCAGCTGGTAGAGAGAAAAGTGGTTTTCTCATTAACCCATAAGCAAAATGTCAAACTATGGAAAGCCTTAGCCAATAGCATTCTTGCATGGGAGGGCTCAGCCAGAAAAACCTGAAAGCTGCCTAGAACAGTTCCCTTTAATGCTCTAAGTTAGAATTATGTTAGTCCCAGCAGCCAACATACCTGAAGATGCTGTACGTAGAACTGGATCTGGCAACCCATTTGTCAGTCCTGGGCACCTAGTCTAGGCCTAGCACTACTCAATACTGGGGATACAGGAGCAAGAAAGGCCAGCACCCTGCCTTCCAGTAATTCATAATTTAGTAAGTCAGACACACAAGTTAACAATCTCAGGTCACAGATTTAGGGCTCTGCCCAATGAATAAAGTACCATCAACATTAAGAGGAGGACATCAGCTCTATCTGGGACTATCAGGGGGACTGCCTGAAGGAGACAGCATGAGAAGATAGGCTTGACTCCTTATGTCATCCAGAGGTAGTGAGCCTCCCATAGGGAACCTCAGTTATCCTTATAGTCTTGAGCCTATAAGGGCTTTATCCCAGGTCCCCCCTCCACCTTCACTGGTGATTAGCACAGACTTTTATGGGAAATCTGCTAGGGAGATTGAGAAAATGATAAACCATGAAATGAAGAGCAAACAGTTTTAGATTCCTAGGAGAGCTTGCTTTTCCTCCATGGGGTTAGTCCCCAGCTCTCAGATGCCTCACTTCACCCCCACTGCCCCACATACCCTCCAATCTCATCAACATCCCAAGTCACTGGGGCTCCCATCCTCATCCTCCAAATCCACCTCTGCAAAAACCAGAGTCCAAAGGTCTGCAAAGAGCTTATTGAGAAAACACTTCAGGGGATCATATAGTGTGATGGAAGAAAGCCTGTAGAGAATCTCCTCCCACCCCAGGCTACTAATCAAAATGTTTACCCAACAAAAACCAGGGGTGAGGAAAGAGGTATCAATATCCTTGCAATGGGAAGGATTTTTCCCCCAAGTGTAGAAGGTAGAAACAGGATTTCAGGGAAGGAAATCATAAGAGCAAGGACTAGAAACTATGAAAGTATGTGTCCCATCAAGACTTTTATCCAAGTGGGGGTCACACCCAAATATCCCACCAGCAGAGGGTGTGGTGTGGTTAGAACAAAAGGACCACGGGAGTCTGGAATGACTGAGCAAGACAGAGACAGGAGATCACCTTCTGGTTCCAGGGGTAGGGTTTTTCGTTTTGTTTTAACTTCTATTTTTTTTTTTAAATTTCACTTATTTTCTTTCTCACCATAACACATACCCTCCCCAATATCCCTAACTCAGCCACCCCATCCCACTCCCCCAAATCCCCTCCAGCAACCCTCAGTTTGTTTCCTGAGATTAAGAGTCTCTTATGATTTGTCTCCCTCTCTGGTTTGATCTTGTTTCATTTTTCACTCCCCTCACCTGTGATCCTCTCTCGTTTCTCAAATTCTGGAACTTAGTGCCCCATTACTGCACTATGTTCTCAGCCTGCATTTTAGCTTCCCAAGGTGTCACGGACTTTCCTAAAAGGGATAGTTTATTAGCCTGCCTCTTTACTGTGTGTCATTGCAAAATGAAGAACACAGAAAGTAAAGTGTGGTTATGGCTTTAATGTCATAGTAACTTGGAGATTATATAGGTATATATATGCACACAGAGTTGATTCTGTTACATCTGCTTCAGTTTAACTTTTTAACATTATTGTATTCATTCATTTAGATTCTGCCTACTTCCAAGGTGAGAAGGAGAATTTGAAGCAGCTTACCTTTGAAGTGTATAGTAAGACTTTATTCAAGTTAGAAGACAATAGCCAAATACTTGAGAGATGAGGAAAAATAGGAAATTTTAAAGTTCTGGTGAGGGAAGGCTACCACTCAGTAAAAATGGAAGGCTTCCCAGCAGGCAGGTTAAAGGCTTGCATGTGATGGATTAAAAAATAGGGGAAAATCCATATTCCATGGGGATTCCTAAAAGGGAATGGTTAAAGAAATGCTAGGAACTAAGACCCACATCTTAGTAAATTATAAGATAACCCTTTTTATTTCTCTTGTTCTCTTTCAACACTGTGTTGAATCTCAAATTCCAACATAATGTTTTCTGTTTGTTCTTGCTCTATATCCACCTTAAGTCCTATTTGAACAACAAAAAGCACACAGACTCCAAATGGCTCTCCTCTTTCAGTTGCACTTACTTGACAGCAATGACAACCTTCCATTCACCCCCAGCTTCACATCAAACTCACAGTCTGTAGGGTCATTATCTGATCTTCCCACCAACGAAAGCTAGGTAGAGGTTAGTGTATGTCACCACACAAAAAAGAGAAGGGAAAAAAAAAAAAATCAAGATTACTACCTCTCAATCCTTGTTAGCATGAAAACATAATTACACATTTTACATTTTTCCAAGAGGAGGGTCATGCCTGTCAGAATGTCTATCGGCTTGTAATCTTGTCACCAACAGTTAAAAGGAAAGCATCAATTTATTTGAACAGCCTTTGTCAATGTTGGTCTGAGAGTGTGCTGCATGAAATAATAATGATTAGCATTAAATTAATAATAATAGCTACTGTTCATTGAGTGTCTCCTACTCCAAGTGCAAGTACTTTGCAAACAGTATGTTATTTAATTCTTACAACAATCTAGTGTATTATCCCTGTTATATTAATGAGAAGCCAAAGTTGATGGAGGCTAAGTAACTTGCCTAATTCAAGTTCCAAGACAGAAGTCAAAGCCATGAGTACCGGACTCTGTGGATTGTAGAGTAATACAATGAACGATAGCCTCAATAGAAATTTTTCCACCACAGAAGAGAGCTACACAACAAATGGCAATGAAGACCACCGATATCATGACAGTAAAGCTCTGTTCTATAAAAGCAATTTTACAGGAAGAACAGAGCGGTGAAAACCTAATCCCTCCTATAAGAACTATCCCTCCTCACCCTCTCAATTCACATGGACACAGTCAAGGTTCCTGGCTCCATTTTATCGAAGGTGGTCCAGACTCCTAGGTTCTACAGTGTTGTTGGCCCATGAGTGACCCAAGATAAATAAATCAGACACCTGTTTTCATGAGATTTCCATTTGGTATTAAGAGATTTCAGTCTGGCCTAATCTACTGAAAAGAGATGAAAATTCAGGTGCTTTTCCGTGGGTTAATCATGGTTTCTAGCATGGGGCCAGGAGAAAGGATGGGGGGTGAGGTCTGGAAAGGCTGTGGGCAGCCAGCTTCTGGTTCCATTCATTCTCAAGGGTCAGCCGCCTTCCTGCCCTGTGTTCTCTGAAACCAATCTATAACTTATAATAACCATCCCCCTGCCTTTTTTTTTTTTTTTTTTCTTAGAGCAAATCTTGTAGATTCCTTCTCCATGGAACTGGAGGAGCCTTACGTACTCAGGGCAACCTGATCAGAGAAGGTCTGGAGTTCCCTGGTGGTCTACTTTAAGGAATATAGTGTGAATCCTGGGGAGGCTTGCGATCCCCCTCCCAAGTATCAGTCATCTCTTTCAGTTGGAAAGAAACTGAACAACTATTCTAAAGTAAGGCTCAGGCAAGATTCTGAAGAGCCAGGTTCTGTGTTCAGAATATCCACACCCTATAGCTGTGGTCAAAGGTCGTGAGTTTGATATGCTAAAGCCAGGCTGATAAGGTCAGAGCCTTCACCCGCACCTCCCTTGGCAGGTAGTTAAGGTCTATCAGTGAGGTTCACTCTTAGGTGCTGCCTCAATATATAGCAAAACCCGCAGGTCCTCAAGGAGCTCTCCACAACTGCCCTTCCCCTCCCACAGAGAAGGTTCCCTAATCAACGCTCCTTATCAAAAGGGCCAGGTAAAGTTCCTGCTTATCCCTGTAGGTTTTCTTTCCCTGACAGCCCATGGAATTCTTCAAACCAACCAACCACACCCCACCACTGCCTCTGCCACCCCTCCCACCAGGAACCTGGGGCCACTACAACCTCTTCCTACTACCAAGCCTGCCTTCCACACAGCCCACAGTTGTTCATTCTGTTCCCAAGTTCAACGTGCATGTGGCCCTGGGCAGTGCAGTGCCTTCCTACCCTGGGCTGTGAGTATGTGAGATAGGAATACTCCGCTCTCAATCTCATCCGTCCAGTATTAAGTGCCGTACGTTTGGCCATCCGTATTACCCCAGGGTAGTTCACCAGTGGGGTGAACAAAAGGTGATGTAACCCAGCGGCACAGAGATCGCTCAGAGGAGGGCCTGTTTGAGTAGCATGTGCCCATGCAGATGGGACTACAGACAAGCAAGAGCCTCTCGGGGAGGGAACGCTTCTCCAGACTTCCACAGGAATATGAGAAAATTCACTTGCAAGAATAAGGGAGCACACCTGAACCTGCTTGCCCACTATACCATCTGCTGGGACTCTGTACAAAATGACTCACTAAGGACAGAGTCAACCATCAGATAGTTCCTAGGTCATCAATGTCAGAATAACCCTTACAGAAAAGAGAGCCAACCTACACGGAGGTTCTCAAACTAACGTCCAAATCTTATTTATCAAAATAATTTAAATCAAAATTTAAATTAAGAAACTTAGCCAAGTGAAACCAGGCAAATTGCTTCTGTTGTGATTAGAACATCGGTCTTCCTTTTTTTTTCCCCACTATCCCAGCTCTGATGATCCTCTTCTGTGGGTTCTTGATGCCCCCTCAGTGTGTCCATCTGTTAAATGGGGCGAATACTGCGCTGCGCAAGGTCATAGAAATGTCTGCGTGACACTCAGAGCAGCTTCAACACACCCAAGTTCTTACTCAGCATTAGAGGAACATCAAGTTAGTGAAACCTCCACAGAGCTGTGACCCCTGCAGAAAGATGTAAATCACTCGGATGAATCCAAGAACGAGGCTGCATCCTGGGTGAGCTAAAGCATTAGAATGCGGAGAAGGGACAACCTTTCCAAACAGCCTGGGGGAAGGTAAGGGTTAATGTGGGCTGGGCCTGCCAACTAAGTTTTTGAGGAAAAGGGATTGATCCTGGCTTCAGAGACACAGTGTTAGAGAACGCTATTGCATAGGAAATGAATCTAGCAGTTTCTCACTAAACACAGGTTTATGGCCCTGGAAAACACTGCAATTAGCAAAACTGCATTTGGCAAGATCACCTTTTTAAAAATGCAAGTTTCACTAAATCTGTAGTTATCAACCCCTATCTCATGCCATATCTCCTCCAGAAAGGTGACCTCCTCTGGGGCTGTGTCCCTGTGTCATCTGGGTTCCTGCTGTACCAGGGGAGGGCCCTCGCGCTCCGTTATGTAACTAATCTGCATGCTAGGCTTCAGTCCCTATCCACAGACTAAGAGGTTAAGTGAATATACCTTTCTCTACTACTGTGTGTGTACTCCACTCCAGCTCCAGGTGGCATAACTTCCAGGGGGCTTACATTGTGCCAAAGCAGCAACAGGGGTGGGATCTCATGTCCTCAAAATCACCCGTGTGGGGCTGAGAAGTCCGTCACCCTGCCTGGTCCTAGATTTTTGGGCCATGTGGGTTGACCCAGTCTCAGAGCCTCTGCCTACTACTTCCCTCCCACTTCACACACAAGAAAATCATCCCCCTGCTACAGCCCCTGAGGCAAGACCATTTCTTCAGAGCCCCGCCCTATCCCCCAGAACTAAAGCCCCTAAAACTAGGATCCAGCAACATCAGTGTACGACTCCTCCAATTCGGTCTCTCTTCTCTAAGCCAAAGTGTTCCTTTTCTTAAAACAAAACAAAACAAGGAGGACACGGGGCGATGGAGAGAAGTGAGTTGGGGGTAACTGGAGGGGGAGACGGACCATGAGAGACTGTGAACTTTGAGAAACAAATTGAGGGTTTGGGAGGGGAGGGGGGTAGGGGGTTGGGTGAGCCTGGTGGTGGCTATTAAGGAGGGCACGTATTGCATGGAGCACTGGGTGTGGTGCATAAACAATGAATTCTGGAACACTGAAAAGAAATAAAATAAAACCGAAAAAACAAACAAACAAACAAAAAAGATGGAGGAGACCAAGGGGGAGGGGCAGGGAGGTAGGGAGAGGTTTTGTTTCCTCAGTATTTTCTTCTAGACCATGAGTCCGTTCTGTTCCCCATAATGGGTGAAATGTTTAAAGCCTGGAGCCAAAAAAGGACTCCTTTCTTCTTTCCCTTGTCACATCCCTTCTGTAAGTGGGTGAGCACAGACGAGCCGAGCTTCTTATATGGGAGAAAGGCCCAAAGGAAAAAAGGAATGATGGGGGACAGAAATTCTTAGTGTAAAATTATCATCTCACCTCATCTGTGAATCTGCCTCCCCAACCAGTGTGTGAGCTCCATCACCATATGCATAGACCAGACCGTGGGGTTCATCTCTGCCTCCCCAGAGCGTATCACAGGCCTAGAGCTCAGACAGCACCCAGGGGAGGAAGGGGGGACTGGCCCTTCCAGCCCGCATATCCTATTATTTCACCATCTCAAGCTGGACTCCCTGGCTCTCCACAAGCTCACACCCAAAGAAACAGGATATTCTTTCTTTTCACAGGGTTTGGAATGTGTTCTTTTCCTTTCCTGAGACGCAAAATAAATAATGCCTAGGTTTTTAAGCTATTTTTGGCAACTAAAAGAAAATACAAGTGCATGCATGCATGTCTTCGTAGGTTCCCAAACATTACCACAAATTAATTTACACACGTATGCTAACGTAATGAAATGGGCTTTGCTCCGGGAGTGAAAAGACCGTGCCTTAGTTAAGACTTCCAGGCAGTTCTGATGCATGCACAAGTTTGAGAACCACTGTTCTAGGTTACAGGAAGGTGACAGACACCTGGAAGCTGTGAGTGTGACAAGACAACAAGGCCAGATCACAGGCAGTGGGGCGTTCTGCCACTTCCTTTTGGGCATGGCATTTATCCAGAGGCTTCCTCCTTTTGGCCTATAAAACAGTTGTTAACAATAATACATACTTCTCGTGGGTTTCCATGAGCATGAAATGCAGTAATGCATATAAAAGGTCTTCATAATTGTTAAAATGCCATCGAAATGTAAGGCAAGCAGGCAGGCAGGTTATAAAAAGCCAGCAGCAGGAACAGGAGAACAGCTTGACTGGAGGTTCCAGCGCATCCTGAACAGCCCTCTGAGGACCTGAACAGCTGCTGGGATCAGCCCCACATCTCAACGAATTCAACAGCCATTTGTCTGCCCTTGCCAACACATGCAACAGCCTCTTTCCTCTTTTGCCTACAGCCCCCTGGGACCAGTCTCTCAGAGCAAGCGGCCACTTCCCTCTGATGTCCTCCCTGCATTGTGACTACAGATGGCAATGATTTACAAAGGGCATGTTTTAAAGATGTCTGGCTCCGGCATTTTCTTGCCGCACTGCCTTTTCAAACATATGACTAAAAGAGCCAAGAGCCAGGAGGGAGAGAAGGAGTGAGGGCCTGATCAACTCTCCACACCCCACAACCTCCCCTCTGCCTGTCTCAGTCTGGCTTCCTAGGAGGCCGGCCTGCTGCGCCTCGAAATGAAGGGGTAATGAGGTCACAGTGAGAGCAGGGTCCAGGATCTGAGGAGGAGGCTTGATTAGATCTGGGCAAGCAGTTTGCTCACGCCCCTTGCCTGTTTACAGAAAAGCATGCAGCATCTAAACACCCTGAGCCCTGCTGGGAATGGCTGTCAGTGGGCTCTGTCAGGAGGAAGAACCACAGCACATGAATATCAAAGCATTCTCTCCTCTCTGTGAGTGGACGGTCATGGTTCAGCTTCTACTCCCGGAGTCCCTAATGGCCTCTGGGGCGGAGAGCCGCAGAAAAACCGATGAGCATAAAAAAGACAACACAATGGGGCCATGATAGATCCAGCACATTTCCCTGGCATTTTATGCATCCTGGAGAGAGGGAGAATTCCCTCACTACCTGTATCTATCACCGTGCTAAGCTTTTCTGGCAAAGAAAGAGCAAGCTAAGAAGAATGATCTTAGCGTAGATTTTTGTTTTGTCAAGTATAAAAACTGAGAAGTGATACCAGTTTGAAAAAGAGTGAAAATTTTCTAAAATTGATGAATTTTTTTTCTACAAAGTCAGATGAGATGACCTCCAAATCACTACCAATTCTGAGATTCAAGCATCCTAGCAATTCTATTTGCCAGAAAATCTAGAAAACTATAGTCCTTGGACACAAAGAGTTACCACTCTGAGCATAAAATTCCGGGAGCTATTTTTACCTGATGTCTAAGATTATTCTCAAGTGTTTAAGCTTTTCCCCGAAGAGGCATAGCCTAGCCCAATTTCCTGAAGCATACACTGAAACGGCATTACACTTCTAGCTCCCAGGTTCTGACAGGAGGCCGAGGAGAAGAGAGCGTGGATGTAATGGTCACCCAAAAGAGAAAGAAGGAATGATTTCCTCTCTTATGGCTCTAGAAAAATTTTGTAGATTGACCTACAGCTTGAAACAATACCAAGAAAGGAGGGCGGGAAAGGGTGTTCTCCCTGCCTCCTGGTTCCATACAGACGGCTTACAAAGATCACTGATCCCAGTGCTCCAGCCAAGGAAGACCGAGAAACGAAGGATCATACAAGGGAAAACAGCTCAACCCTGTGGTTTTATAAACACAATCTCTTTGCTTTGGACTGGTGTTCCCCTAAGCCTGCAGCTACAGCTTTTCACATTTTTTATTTGTACGGCTGCCAATTTAGCTCAGAGAGCAAAATAAACCACAGCTCTCAATTAAATCTACTGGAGGTTCATGTTGAGCGGGAGTCTCGCCCACATTAAGCTGGGATCTCCAGCCAGGGAATCCCATTTAGGTCTTCCTTGTGTTTGACACTTCTAGTGTAAGAGGATCAGGGCTGACATGTTAGCTTCAACTAGAAGGATTTTTGGAAACCCTGTGTACCACAGCACAATGCAAAGCTGTAGAAATTCAGTACTGACCATCTTGTACTGACCATGACTGTGCGTAAAGACTATGCCGTGCCTCGAGGCCTCAGAGCAGATCCCTGATGGGTATTCAAGTGTCCAGTGATGCGTGATGCTCAACAGATGTTCACCAGAGACCTAGCCTTAGGCAGCCCTGTGTTGGATCCCCCTGTGGTAGAGGCATGGATTGCCCACCAAGTTCAAGGTTCAAGGTTTAGGATCAATAAGTCCACCAGAGTTTGCTGGCAAAATAACAGGTAAACACGCCCAGGAGCATGAGCATCCTGAGAGACAAAAGGTCAAGACCTAGACTGCATTCCCTCTTGAGCTTCAGTGTTTTTATTACAAACCAATTATCACGTCCTTGACATCCATCAAAAGAATAGGATGGTGAAGCCTCTATCCAGAAAATGGTTAATGCTCATTGCTCAGTGAAATGCCTGAAGGCTAAAGAATGAACAGGGTGTTTCGGCAGAGCATCCTTCCCAGCACATTTGAAGTACATCACGGGGGACACTTCCCAGGCTGAGCTCTCTTCAGCGGCTCCTCCTTTCCCCTACCTATGATGTTGCCCCATTTCCAAGGACCACCTACTCCCACTTGTGGATTCGTCCTAGAATAGAGCCTTTCTTCTCTTCGATTTTCTTGCCTCCCAGCACCTGGGGCTCCCCAAACACACACACCCTGTCTTTTCTTTCCTGTCATCTTTCACCTAAATAGTTTGTCACTCCATAAAACCCACACAACATTTTCCTAGAAGGAGTGCAGGGTGGTTGGGATCAGGAGACCAAAAAGGGGGTTATGTGAAAGATTGAAAGCACCAAGACTATTCAGGAGACAAGTGCAGTAGTGGGCACCTAGATGAGGGGACAGGATTGAGGCAATGGAGAGGGTGAGAAGGAATCAGACTAAGAACTTAAATGAATTACAGTGGCTTGAATGTCAGGTAGGAGGGGTATGGAAGAGTCCATGGTGATCCCTACATTCTTGTTTTGAGCAAGTAAGTGGATGGTGGTGCCATTCTCAGATGGAGATGCCTGGGAGAGGGTTTGGCAACAGGTAGCCACAAGGTCATGTTCAAACACAAGTCTTGTGTTGCCTACTGCACGTCTAACCAGAAATGTTTGAATAGACAGTTCGATAAATATATATACACTGGAGTGAGATGTAGATCTGGGAATAATCATGTACCATAACCTATGTTGTGCCCTTAAGCTGATGAAGTAGGACATTTCGGTTAAATGATACCCCTTGTTATGGGCAAGACCCAGAAAGACCAAGAAATTTGCTCAAAGACCCTAAACTAAGTAAGTGTCTGATTGTAACAAAGATCACCCATTCTTTTATCTAGTCATCTATTGAGCATTTATGAACTGCCAACCATGAACCAGATACTGTGGGATCTAAAAAACAATACCAGAGTGAAAGAGAAAACTAGGACAGAATAGATGCTGAATAACATTCATATTTGAGGAGCTTATAGTATAGAGAAGACGACAAAGGCACACACATAATTAGAGTGGTCTTTGGAAGGGTAGCATCAGAACCTACATAGGACATGGTAACCATACCAAAGTAAAGTGCCTGATCCCAGCCAGAGGCTCCATGTGCCTCTCACACCAGCCACATTCTTTCCATCCACTGTGCTCATAATTAGGCCAAGGGCACCCAGCTTGGCTACGGCAGAGCTAAAGCTGTAATTCAGTTATATGAATCCCAGTTGGGACTTTACACACCAGTGATATTGCTTATAGTACCATCAAGCCTTCATATCTTGATGAAAAGTGAAGATCTAGGCAACCCCAGAGCTATTTTAATGACCCAAGTTCTCCATTTAGGAATTCAGTATCTTCTCCACGGGCATGTTGGTGTCTGCATGGTTGTGACATGCTGATGAAGAAATCCAGGACTTAATTCTGTCTCATTAGAGGAAGCAGAGTAAGACCTTATTATAAGCCCCCCCCCCTTACTATAAGGGCCCCTGTACATCCAAATCTCTTCAGGATATAAAACACACAATATGTAGATCATGATATTAGTAGCTTAGACAGGTGCTATATATCAGAAACTGCTCCAAGCACTATTCATGCATTATCTTATCTTCACAACAATCATGTAAGGTACATAAAATTAGCAGCCCTATTTTACCAATGCCATGACCTGTGATTGTACGTGGTAGGTATGGGATGGGAAGCAGGGAACGTCGCCACAGAGCCTGCCTTCTTGATTACTATGCTGACCACTATGTTATGATAAATGGACACTCCAAGCAGCAGCGTGTTGGCCCTAACAGCTTTGTGTCCCTCTGCACAGTAGCACTCACAGTGTCTACCTGAAGGAGGAAACCCACCCCCCCACCATGCCTACCACTGCCCTACCCACCTTTCCCACCACCACCCCTCCCTTATGCTCTGCAAACATTCCCCCTCAAGCCACCCCAATCTACATAATTGCTTTGTGCTACTCTGTGCAGACCAGCTTTACACTGTCCGGAAAACGTGCATAAAATGGATTCTTCACAGAGACTAGGAACTTTCCCTTTTGGGGCCATTATTATGCTGTTAAACTGCCCATGCATCTGCTGATAAAATACAATAATGGGATTTATCTCCAGGCACACAGAAACATCAACAAATTGGATTTACTTTATCTTCTAAGAAATATTGTTTGGGTTTTTCCAAGATGTCCTTTTCACAACATCATCCTCATGATAAGTTGGGATGACTTTGAGAAAAAGGGAAGAACATTTATACTTGCTCTGCCATCTGATTCTGAGAAAGATTTGTCTGCCCCATACTCTCCCTGGAGGTTTTGCTAAGTTCCCAGAGGGCAACACTTTGTTATTCTCCACTCTCCCTTCTATCTGAACTTTGGGTTCTACCTCCTGGGAGAGGGACTCAGGGGCCAAGTGAGAAAGTAGGCCCTGTTCACCCTCTTATCCTGCATCCATCATCCTTAGGATAAGGACAGTAATGACCCAAGACATCTTGTCACTTATTTCCAGTCTTGCTCGTTCTATCCTCATGCCCTGCAGATCAGAACCTCACTCACTTGCCCAGATCTTACTCTTTTCTTGAGAGCAGACTGGAGTCTGTATTTTTTTAGCAAACCATTCCTTCACTATCATTCTATTTCCTGAATGTTTCCTCTTCTTCCCAAGATTACTACACCACCACTAAACAAGTCTTATGTAAAACAGCAAAGAGAATTCTTTGAATGGAAAGAAAAAGCCGTAGTTGGAAGAAAATTAGGAAAGGAAACAATTTCACAGCTAAACGCAAAATAATAAAAGTAGACTAATCACTAATAAAACCAGTATGGAGGGTAATGCACAAAATTATAATTATATGTTATTATTAAAATCAATTATATGTTAAATATTAAAATCAATTATATGTTAAAAAATTATATTAAAATCAATTATATGTTAAAAAAAAATCAGCCACAGGATTCACAAAAGGATGTAAAGAATGACATCATGTACATAAAACCTGGTGGGGGTGGGGGTAAAAATGTAGTGCTTTTAGAATGCATTCAAACTTAACCATCAATATAGACTGTTACATGCATGGAATGTTATATGTAAACCTAATGATAACCACAAGTCCAAAACTGATGATATGCAGAAAATAAATCCAAGCATGTCAGTAAATCAAGCCATCAAACCTCAAGCGAAGAAAGAAGGAACATAAAAGAACTACAAAAACAACCATAAAACAAACAACAAAATGGCAATAAATACCTATCAATAATTACTTTGAATGTAAATGCACTAAATGACCCAATCAAAAGACTGGATAAAAAAAACAAGACCCATCTGTATGCTGCCTACAAGACACTTTGACCTAAAGATACATGCGGATTGAAAGTGAAGGGATGGGAAAACATGCATCATGCAAATGGAGTGAAAAGAAAGTTGGAGTAGAAGTACTTAGACAAAACGGACTAAAACAAAAACTGTAGCAAGAGACAAAGAAGGACACCATAATCAAAGGGAACAAGTCAATAAGATGTAACAATTGTAAATATTTATGCACCAACATTCAGAGCACCCAAATACATAAAATAGTTAATAACAAACACAAAGGAAGTAGTCAATAGTAATAAATAATAGTAAGGGACTGTAACACCCCATTTATATCAATGGGCAGATCAAATAGAAAATCAAGGAAGCAGTGACTTTGAACGAAACACTGGACCAGACGGGTTTAATAGATATTCAGAACATTCCATCTTAAAACAATATACATTCCCATTCTGGAATATTCTCCAGAATAGGTGACATATTGGGCAACAAAACAAGTCAAATTCAAAAAGACTGAAATCATGGGGCACCTGTGTGGCTGTCAGGTGAGTGTCCAACTCTTGATTTTGGCTCAGATCATGATCTCAGAGTCATGAGGTCAAGCCACAAGTCAGGCTCTGTGCTGGGTGTGGATCCTGCTTAAGATTCTCTCTCTCCTTCCGCCCCCTACCTCCCGTTTGCACATATGCTCCCTCTCACGCACTCTCTCAAAAAAAAAAAAAAAAAAAAGACTGAAATCAATCCTGCATCTTTTCTAATTATAATGCTATGAAACTAGAAGTCAACAAGAAAATATCTGGAGAGAACACAAATACATGGAGGTTAACAACATTCTACTTCACGATGAATGGGTCAACGAAGAAATCAAAGAGAAAATCAGAAGTCACATGGAGACAAATGAAAACCAAAGCACAATGGTCCAAAATCTTTGGGATGTAGCAAAAGCTGTTCTAAGTAGGAAGATCAAAGCAATATAGGCCTACTTCAGGAAGCAAGAGAAATCTCAAACAACCTAACTTTACACCTCGAGGAGCTGGCAAGGGGGGCTGGGATGCAGAAGGCCAATGCCAGTAGAAGGAAGGAAATAAGATTAGGGCAAAAATAAGTGAAATAGAGGGGTGCCTGGGTGGCTCAGTGGGTTAAGCCTCTGCTTCAACTCAGGTCATGATCTCAGGGTCCTGGTACCCAGCCCTGCATAGGGTTCTCTGCTCAGCAGGGAGCCTGCTTCCCCCTCCCCCTCTGCCTGCCTCTCTGCCTACTTGCGAACTCTGACAAATAAATAAATAAATAAAAGCTTAAAAAAAATAACTGAAATGGAAAAAAAAAAAACAAAACAATACAACAGACCAATGAAACCAGGAGCTCATTTTCTGAAGAAAACAAATTTGATAAACCTTTAGTCAGAGAGGAGGCTCACAATCAGAAATGAAAGTGGGAAAATAAAACTACATAAATACAAAGGATTATAAGATTATGAAAAATTACATGCTAACAAAATTGGACAACCTGGAAGAAATGGGTAAATTCCTAGAAGCACAACCTTCCTAAACTTAAACAGGAAAAAAACAGAAAATTTGAACAGACCAATTACCAGCAATGAAATTGAATCAGTAATCAAAAAATTCCCAACAAACAAAAGGACCAGAGAGCTTCACATGTGAATGGTACCAGATATTTAAGGAGGAGTCAGTACCTATTCTTCTCAAACCATTCCAAAAAAAAAAAAAAAACAGAAGAGGAAAGAAAGATTCCAAATTCATTCTATGAGACCAGCATTACCCTGATACCAAAACTATGTAGAGACACTGAAAAAATAAAAGTACAAAAAAATATCAAATGAACAGACAAAAAAATCCTCAATATATTAGCAAACCAAATCCTACAATACTTTAAAAAAAAAATCATTCCCCACAATTGAGTGGGATTTATTCAAGGATGCAAGGGTGGTTCAATATTCACAAATCAATCAACAGGATATATTATGTTAACAAGAGTAAGAGAAGAACCATATGATCACTTCAATAGATGCAGAAAGAACATTTGGCGAAGTACAACAACCAATCATGATAAAAACCCTCAACAAAGTAGATTTAGATGGAACATACCTCAACATAATAAAGGCTGTATATGAAAAAACCAAAGCTCACATATGTAGTGAGGAAAAACAGCGCTTTTCCCCCTAAGGTCAGGAATAAGATAAGGGTGTCCACCCTTACCACTTTTATTCAATGCAGTACTGGAAGTCCTAGCCACAGCAATCAGATAAGAAATAAATGGCATCCAAGGTGGGAAGGAAGAAGTCAAACTTTCACCATCTGCAGATGACATGATACTCTATAAAGAAAACCGAAAAGACTCCACCACGAAACTACTTCAATAAAAGAATTCAGTAAGGTCACCAGATAGAAGGCTCAACATACAGAAATTTATTGCATTTTTATACACTAATAATGAAGTAGCAGGAGAAATTAACAATCTCATTTGTAATTGCACCAAAAGTAATAAAATAACTTGGAATCAATTTAATCAAGGAGGTGAAGGACAGGTACTCTGAATATAAATATAAAACATTGATCAAAGAAATTAAAGATGACACAACTATAAAGACCTTCCATGCTCATGAATTAGAAGAACCCAATATTGTTAAAATGTCCATATTACCCAAAGCAATCTATAGATTCAATGCAATCCACATGAAAATACCAAAGAACTTTTCACAGAACTAGAATAATCCTAAAATAAGCATGGCACCGCAAAAGATAAAGACAAATCTTGAAAAAGAAGAACAAAATTGGAGATATCACAGTCCCAGATTTCAAGATATAGTACAAAGCTGTAGTAATCAAGAGAGTATGGTCCTGGAACAAAAATAGATACATAGATCAACAGAACTGAATAGAGAATTCAGAAATAAATCCATGTTGTGGTCAATTCACCTACAACAAAGGAGGCAGGAATATACAATGGGGGAAGTTTCCTCAAGAAATGCTGCTGGGAAAATTGCCCAGCTGCATGCAAAAGAATGAAAGTAGATCATTTTCTTATACCATATACAAAAATAAACTCAAAATGGATTAAGGACCTAAATGTGAGCCATGAAAGCATAAAATTCCTAGAAGAAAAAATGTGCAGCAATCTCTCTGACATCTGCCACAGAAATACTTCTCTAGATATGTCTCCTTTGGCAAGAGAAACAAAAGTGAAGTTAAACTATTGGGAGCACACAAAAATAAAAAGCTTTTTGCACAGCAAAGGAAACCATCAACAAAACAAAATTGCAAATGATGGATCTGATAAGGAGTTAATATCCAAAATATATAAGGATCTTGTACAGTGCAACACACACACACAAAAAAAATCCAATTTAAAAATGGGCAAAAGACATGAACAGACATCTCTCCAAAGGTGGCATTCAGATGGCGAACAGATACATGCAAAGATGCTGGACATCACCCATCAGTGAACCACAAATCAAAACCATAATGAGAGACCACCCACACCTGTCAGAATGGCTAAAATCAAAAATGCAAACAAGTGTTGTTGAGGATGTAGAGAAAAAGGAACCCTCGTGCACTTTTGGTGGGAATGCAAACTGATGCAGCCACTGTAGAAAACAGCATGGACGTTCCTCAAAAATTAAAAATAGAATTATCATATGATCCAGTAATCCCTCTATTAGGTATTTTCCTAAAGAATATGAAAGCACTAATTTGAAAAGATACATGCACACCTATGTTTATTGCAATATTATTTACAATAACCAAGAAAGGGAAGCAACTTAAATGTCCATCAATAGACAAATGGATAAAGATGTGGTGTACATATACTATGGAATACTCAGCCTTAAAGAATGAAATCTTGCCATTTGCAACAACATGGATGGATCTAGTGGGTATAATACTAAGTGCAAAATTCAGTCAGAGAAAGGCACCTACCGTTTGATTTCACTTTTACGTGGACTCTTTTTTTTTTTTCAAAGATTTTATTTATTTATACGTGGACTCTTTTAAAAACAAGCTCATAGATACAGAGAACAGGTTGATGGCTGCCAGAGGCAAAAGAGTAGAGAATGGGCAAATGGGTCAAGGAAATCAAAAGATACAAACTCCCAGTTATACTCAAGTCATAGGGATGTAGTGTACAGCATGGTGACTATACTTAAGGATACTGTATTGCATATTTGAAAGTTGCTCTAAGTAAATCTTACAAGTTCTCATCACAAAAAAAAATCTGAAACTATGCATGGTGACAGACATTAACTAGTTATTACGGTGATCATTTTGCAATCTTTTTTTTTTTAAAGACTTTATTTATTTGAGAGAGAAAGAGATCACAAGTAGGCAGAGAGGCAGGCAGAGAGAAGGGGGGAAGCAGGCTCCCCGCTGAGCAGCAAGCCCAATGCAGGGCTCAATCCCAGGACCCTGAGATCATAACCTGAGCCGAAGGCAGAGGCTTAACCCACTGAGCCACCCAGGCACCCCAATCATTTTGCAATCTACACAAGTATCAAACCATCATGTTATACACCAACAGGTAACTTAATATTGCCCACCAAATATACCTCAATAAAAAGATTTTAAAAAGGAAAGAAAATCAGTAGCTACTGCTTTCTGTTCCCTGAGAACATTCTTTGTGCTCTATGGAGGTTTTAAGAAGCTGCATAGGGAGTCTGGACCACTCTGAGGCTGCTGTTCTGCAGAAACCATGAGCAGATACTGTAGCTGACAGCTCTAGCTAAGCCCAGCTTTCCAGAAATCCCCAGCAAGGCCCCAGCTAAGTGCATCCAGCCAGGGCAGTCAGTCCACCAACCAGGGACCACAGAGTCACCCCTGCAGACACCGCATGGTAATGAAGAGTTGCCTAACAACCCTGCCTGAATTCCTGGTCTGCAAAAATCAAGATATATCATAAAATGGCTATTGTTTGAAGCTGCTAAATTTGGAGTGATGACGTCGCATACATACTTGCACAATCTCTCATACCAGAAGCATCAAGGCTAATTATCTGTATCTGCAGAATTGTGCAAACTACCTGTGAACATTTTGTGCACATTAAATGCACAAATCTCAAGACCCACTCTAATGCTCTGGGATCTGTTTTTTCAAAGCCAACAAGGCTTTAAAACACATACTTACATACCATATACCCCACTTTTGATTGACTTGGCCAGAAGTCAACGAAGTCAAAAGGAACACTGTAGTTCCAGAAATCTACTTTCAAATGATGGCACACATTTTTAGATGGCTCCTAAAAAAAAAAAATCTCAGTAAGGAAACCTACAATCCGAAGACTTGTTTTTACATTCCAGCTTGCATGAATAATTTCACCAAATCCCTATCCTCAGACCTCAACAACCTTTTCTGTAAGGTACCAGGTAAGTATTTTAGGCTTTTTAGGTCACAGCAAATACACAACTCTGCCATTATAGCCCACAAGCAGCTATAAGCAACGCAGAAATGAATGGGTCTGTGCTCTGAACTGAACGTTTTCATCTCCCCCAAATTTACACGTTTAGGCTCTAATTCCAAATGTGATGGTATTTAGAGACTTTGGGAGATAATAGATGAGGTTTAGATGGGGTATAATGGGGTTAGTGTCCCTACAAGAGGAGGAAAAGGCTTGTAGTACAGCACACTCTCCCCCCACCATGAGAGGATAAAACAAGAAGAGGACCAGTTGAAATCAGGAAGAGAGCATTCACCAAAGACTGAATCAGCCAGTGCCTTGACTGTAGACTTCCCAGCCTCCAGGACTGTGACAAATTAATGTCTGTCACCAGCCACCCAGTCCATGGTCTTCTGTTGTAGCAGCCTGAACTATGGTGTGGCTGTGCCCCAAATAAAACTTTATTGACAAACATACACTGAAGCTGGGTTTGGCCCTGGGGCTATAGTCTGTCCATCTCTGGCCTGAACTATTACATGAACATAATAAAACCACACAGGAGGTCTGTAAGCTTTAAATGGATAAAGGTGTGAAAGTCCTTTGCGGACAATAAAGCAGGATACAGATGAGAAGAAAGGACAGCTGAGTGGGGAGACAGAAGGCAGTAAAGATAACCTCTCCTGACTCTATCGTTGGCTGAAGGCCCCACTTTGATCATGATGTATGAGGTGGCACGGAACAGGAACACTCCGGAACAATCTGCAGTCCTGCTCCTAGAGACCAAATTTGAAACAGTATTAAAAGTCCTAGTTCCTACAGCCTCAGTTACTTAAGATTTGGTCTCTTGCTTCTCAGAGCGTAGAGAACCAGGATGCAATTTTCAAAACTAGATTAAAACACCTCCTATGACTGGCCATGCAAAAAAAAAAAAAAAGTTTTAGGCAAGGAGTTCCCATAGCTCTCTTCTTTCAGTAGTCAACAAAGAATTACTGCTATGTCAGGCACTGTGCCAGAGGGTTATGGATACAGAAATGAATAAGACATCTCCCTAACCCGAGCCCACGACCTAGCCAGGGAAGCACACACATCATCAAAGCTAATCATAGTGAAATGCCAAAAGTGTCTTTTAAAAAGAGACTCCATGGGATTCTGTCATTCAGGCTGCCCCTGTATCTTCTCAGTGTCTTTACATGAGTTTGAATTCTGCCTTCTCAATATGGGATCAACAGTGAAACTCTTCCAATCTGCCTTGCTACAGCGCAGGCATGTGGCTTCCGTTCCACCCATCAGACACATCTATAGAAGATCCTGGTTTGTGAGCCCCACGAGGAAACAGGGAAGGGTGCTGGACACTGATTCAGTGGGAACAAGTGGCAGCAGACGTGGCATGGTCTGGGACCAGCGGCAGAAATGGCTGCTTTACCAGGACCAGACCATGAGGCCCATCCTAGGAGCTGCTCCTACCGGAAAAGGAGTCTGGAGCCTATTTTCCCAGTCCCTGCAATGATCCAAGAAGCACCGTAACTTCCACAATGAGTCCATTCCCACCTAGAGGGGATTCTGTGGTCTGACACATGAGAATGTTCAGGGTTACCCAGGCTTAAGTGGTACAAGAACATTTCTCAGAGGCAATGATGTTAAACTGGAGTCATTCTCGAAGGACATTCTCAACTGAATGAACCCCGTCTGCCAAGACTCTGAAACCTAGGAGAGTCTGCTTTGTCCAGGAAGGAGGGCAAATGTGGCCGAAGCATTTGGAGCCTAAGAAGTGAGTGGTGAGAGTACTGAAAACGTAGGCAGGGATCATGAAATTTTCTCGCACGCATTGAAGGGGCATTTGTATACTGAATAAATGGGACGCCATTAAGTGAATTTAAGCAAGGGGTTGCCGGGATCCTATTTGCATTTTAGGAAGCTCCCTTGGCAGTCATCTGAGGCGAATGCAGGGAAGGAGGAAGACCAGGGCAGGGAGAGCTCCTGGGAGGTTGTTGCAGTCATCTAAGTGAGAGGTAGTAAGATCGAAGTTGAATCAGTGGTGGCTTAAATAGGGGAAAAGGCAGATTGATTTGCTCTGCTGAGATTTTGATTTAATCAGGAAAGAGGCAATGCAGCAGATTCACCCATGTTGCCTCTCTAGTAGAGGAGATAATATTCCTTGAAAAACAACTGAATTGCAACCTTGGATCCCTATTTCCCCAGGGCAGCACTGCACAGAGCCAGAGTGTGCAAACCCCCGTGGATACTGTCGTGAATGTTTATGGGTCTCTAGAAGTAGACTGGAGGCAGGGAGATAAAAAGCTTTATTTTATGACTATTGCCCAAAGCACTTTTTTTTTTTTTTTTTTTTTTGAGCAGAGGTGCCTCTGGGACAAGCTGTGAGATAAATCTTAGGAAGGTGACATGGTTATTCATTTCCACAGAGTCTCATTTTTCACTGGGTTTCTACATCCAACTTCCATCCCCTTGTCTAGGGCAACACATCAAGAAATTCTCTTACCTAAGGAAGCTGGAGTTACTAAACTTCTAGCACAAGGGCTCCAGATTTCTGAACAATTTTCTTATTCAAAGTAGGAAGAGGAGGAGGAACAGGAACATGGGATTCCAGGGACAACTGAAAAGCCAGCAAGCCAAAGAGCTAACAAAGGTGGCCCTCCTTGCTACATTTTCATGTAACACCTTTTCCCCCACTGCCCTGCTTTCTTCCTATATATAAAAATAGGAGAACATTCTTCCACTTCCCAGTTTTTAAGTGTTGGGCAAGGAACACAGCTTAGCCTGAATTTAAGACAAGGAAAATTCTCCTGTCAGATACCAAGGTTTGGGGAGGATTGAATAAGGTAATGTGGAGGGTATAGGGCACACAGGAAGCACTAAGCAAATCAAAGTCACTATGATTATTAGCACTCGGTTACTCTATAGTTGTTGACGCAGTATCTTCAACTGGCATAATGGCTGCCTACTGTTCCAACCAGCAGACAGTTGCATTATTTTATGTAACCATCTCCTATCTGGAATAAAGGTTGTTATCAATTAATCACTATTAGAGACAATGCAAAATGAGCATCTCTGCCCACACAATACTTCATACAGACAACTTGTTTCCTTTTTCTTCTTAGGTAAAAAAATAAAATAAAATAACCCAAGAAATCATACTGTTGTGTCAGGTAATTTGGACTCACGGCCACTGTACCATCCTAATCTCCCAACACATTCTCTGAAACAATTATGAGCCACTTCTCTCAGTGAAAAGTGCTGTCAACCAAAACTTGTAACAGAATTTCAGTGGCTTTTTACTTCTCAGGCAATAGTAGAGTCTTTTATTCAAGTAAAAATGTATGAAACTGCAAACAAGTTGAAGTTGTATTTTGAGCCAAAGGTGTTACATACACAGATTCAAAAGTTCAGTCAGTTCAGAATTTTGATTTTGTAATTGTATTTGTTTCATAATTTTCCCCATTGTACTAAGAACTTATGGTTCTAGGGTTACCTGGGTGGTGCTAAGTGACTCTTGGTTTTGGCTCAGGTCATGATCTCAGGGTCATGAGATAGAGCGCTGAGTGGGGCTCCACCCCCAATGCAGAGTCTACTTGAAATTGTCTCTCTCCTCCTCTGACCCTCCTGCTCATGCTAATATTTTTTTGTTTTTTTAATGTATGGTTCTGGGCCCCTGGGTGACTCAGTCAGTTATATGTCTCCCTTCAGCTCAGGGCATAATTCCAGAGTCCTGGGATCGAGCCCCACATCAGCCTCCCTGATTAGCAGGAAGCCTGCTTTTCCCTCTCCCTATGACCCTCCTTCCTGCTTGTACACTCTCTCTCATAAAAATAAAAATCTTTAAATAAAATTTAAAAATGGTTCTAGCTGTCATGTCTTAAAATACACATAAGTTTAAATATGAGGTGGGACATGAAAAAGTGCTCAACATCACTCTGCATCAGGGAAATACAAATCAAAATCACAATGAGATACCACCTCACACCAGTCAGAATGACTAAAATTAACAAGTCAGACAACGACGGATGTTGGCAAGGATGTGGAGAAAGGGGAACCCACCTACACTGTTGGTGGGAATGCAAGCTGGTGCAGCCACTCTGGAAAACAACATGGAGGTTTCTCAGAAGGTTGAAAATTGAGCTACCCTATGACCCAGCAATTGCACTACTGGGTATTTACCCTAAAGATACAAATGCAGTGATCTGAAGGGGCACGTGCACCCGAATGATTGTAGCAGCAATGTCCACAATAGCCAAACTATGGAAAGAACCTAGATGTCCACCAACAGATGAATGGATAAAAAAGATGTGGTGTGTATGTATACAATGGAGTACTATGCAGCCATCAAAAGAAACAGAATCTTGCCATTTGCAATGTGGATAGAACTAGAGGGTATTAGGCTAAGCAAAATAAATCAGAGAATGATAATTACCATATGATCTCTCTGATATGAGGAATTTGAGAGGCAGGGCAGGGGTTCATGGGGGGGTAGGGAACGAAAAAATGAAATAAGATGGGATCAGTAGGGAAACAAACTGTAAGAGACTCTTAATCTCATGAAATAAACTGAGGGTTTCTGTGGGATAGGGTGGCTGGGTTATGGACATTTGGGAGGGTATGTGCCATAGTGAGTGCTGTGAAATGTGTAAGCCTGATGATTCACAGACCTGTACCCCTGGGGCAAATAATACATTATATGTTAATAAAAAATAAAAAAAATATATGAGGTGGGAAAGGAAACTTAAGCATATTAACACCACAGACAACTTAAAACAACCAAAATTAATTGCATTAATGGGGATTAATTCTGGATGGTAGAATAATAGGGAACAGCATCATCATCTTCATATTTTTTCAGTATTTTATGATATTTTTGTTGGTTTTGGGGGGGTTTTGTTGGTTTTGGGGGTTTTTTTATAGTAAGCATTCTTTAAAGTTCGTGGTTATGTCTGTTTTGGACAAAGAGCAGGGCAGCGGAAAAAGTCTTGACATGTGTCAGACTGACATGAGTGCAAGACCGGTTCAGCCCCTTATTGGCTGGACAACTCCTCTGAACCTAACTTGCAAACTCACAGGGTTTCTGTGAGTACGAAGATCTGAAAGCAAACCTAACAGTCCCTAGTGACTAGTAGGCAATGAATTGCCCCCTTCAGCCCTAAAATGGAAATGAGGAAGGCGCCACCCAGTGGCCTGTCCAGGTATTAGCCTCCTTCCACCCAGCCTGGTGAACATCTTCCCCTGTCGCGATCCATTGGGGCCACCTTCTTTAAGGCTGCATCTAAGAATAAAGACCAATTATAGACCACATAATGGGTAATCGGTTACTTAGCATTCCAGGAATACAGAAAGAGGAAACTCAAATCCCCCCGTATAAATCAATGCCAGTCTGTGTCAAAAAGACACAGCTCATAATAAGTCTCCCTCAGCACCTGAAGAAACTTCCCCTTCCCAGCCTGTCTGCACTTTTGCTTTCTCCTCTGGTCTTTCTAAAGCCACTAGCATCCTCTCCCTGACTTTCCCTGGCACTGTAGTTGCCTTTTGCCTATTGCCCATTTTCCTACTTTCCATCCCCCACCCCATATTTCCCCATTGTCCCTCCCCTTGACAAACTGAGATGTTTGGGGTCTGTAATCTTTATTTTAGTAGCAAGGGAATGGAGCCTTTGATTTTTGTACCCCAAAATATAAGACTTTGCTATAAAGGATGCAAATAATGGGGCACCTGTTTGGCACTGTCGGTGAGACATCTGAGTCTTGATTTTGGTTCAGGCTACGACCTCAGGGTCATGAGATCTAGCACTGCATTGCACTCTGTGCTCAGCAGGGGGTCTGCTTAAAGATGTTCTCTTCCCCTCCTCCTAGGCCCCTCCCCCCCTCTAAAATAAAGGATGCATATAACATTAAGCTGAGTTATTTGAGGAGGTGTTAAGTCAGAGGGAAAGTCTCCTACAGCATTAGTGTTGATCCTGGGTATTTTGCCCCTGCCAATTTGCTGTGTGAGCCTGATTTCCAGACACATGAGTAAGAAAGCCTCATCCTAAGCATATTCTTAGTACTCAGGGGGGCACAGAAAAGATTAGCAGCCCACCCATTTCTAGAATTGTTATGACTGTCACAGTTTAAGGGACTTTAGTCAGGGTAACAGAGGTCTCCTCGGACCCAACCAGCTCAATGAGACAAGACTGGGGACCAGGGGAATGGTTAAAATAGGAAATCAGGAAGGTGGGTCACAAGAACCCTAGCCACCAAATGCACCACCCTCTCTGGCTTGAGCCCCCAACAGTAGCCAGTAAAGGGAATGTATATACAGCTAATAGGCATCTCTGTTCTCAAGGGGTCTGTGATCTTCCAACCAGGTCTAAATCAAAAACACATATTAAATGGTGCCATCCACTCATGCTTAGACTTTTCCCAGCAGGCAAAGCACTGGTTGGCAGCCACCATTTGCAGAAGAGGCTACAATGGTCAGGAAGTTTGGATCGCCACATAAAATTAAGTTTTTAAGGGAACAAGAACCCTGACCTTTATCTTTTCCAAGACATCTGTCCAAATTCTCTCTGGACTGAGTTTTATTTCTTGGATACATAGATAAAGATATGCCATCCTAGACATTTAAAATAGGAGATGTAAACTTTTGTACATGTGTGAATATTTAGATGCCAAGAATTCAGAGCAGTCCATTAGAAATCCTGGTCTTTTTAGATGACCCAGCTGCAAAAAGCTGCAGTTCATAAGAACGGCTCTGTCTTGCAGAGCATCCCAGACCTCAGCTCTCTTTGTCTGATCTTTACCTTGCTCCTACCAGCTTTGACAACAGGGCAACCCAGACTTGCTTCACTAAGATCTAGTACCACTTATAACAGTCTCCCATGCAAACTGTACTCCAACCCTATTCAAGGCACACAACCAGGCTTTTGTATACCTCACTCACTCTCTACCTTCCAATGACCAGGGGCCCTGTCTGATGCATTCCTACTACACTAGCACTGACCCTGTCTGGGCACAAGACTGAGAATAATATGGGAAGCATGGTCTCAGAATACTTCTCTGGAAGAAAGAAGTCCTTGATGGTCAGTCCCCACAGCCCAGTCAATTGACAGTGGATGTGGAAGGTCCCTCAGCCTAGAAACCAAAATTAATGGAAAGATGCTGAGTGTGCAAATTAGGGTTATGGCATGTTGTACTAGCTAGAAAAAGAGAGGTCACTAATATGGCAGACACACCATGAAAATGGACATGGAGCAAAAGAGAGGGAAGACAGGGAAGAGGTCTGTGAAATTGTACCCACCTTTGAGATTGGAATATAATCTAAGGCAGCAATTTAGTATAGGACTGAGCCTGGGAGTCTTGTAAGTCCTCCAACTCTGAGCGGATCAGAAACCCATCATTTATTTCAATGACCTTCATAAAAAGTCCCCCCCCCCCCCAAACTTACTAAATTAAAGCAAAAGCCTTTTTTTCCATTTCATGTAATCTGTGGGTTGACTGGGGCTCAGCTGGATGGTTCTCTTGCTATCCTCACCTCAGGTCTCTCATGAGGTCACAAATGATGACAAGGGTTGGGATTTCCAAGACGGCTTCTCCAACACATCTAGCTAGAAGACTGGGATGTCTCTCCATGTGATCCTTCCACATGGGCTGCTTTATGTGACAGCTGGATCCTAGGAGAGACATCCCAAGAGGACAATGCCCCAGGGTCTGACCGCATCACACTTGTTAATGCTCCATTAGCCAAAGCAAGTGAAATTGGCCACGCCCAGGAACAGGAAAGCTTGAACACTGAGAGGCAGGGTTCATTGGGAGCCACAAAATAGTTTCTGCCTTCTACCCTCAGCAAACCCTTTGTGCTCCCAGTATTTTGTCTATTAATATTTCATATATATTGGTGAACTTCCCAAATTCTCTCCACTGAACCAAATGAAAATTAGGGTTTTATTCTCCATTTCTGTTGAAAACTTTAAAATTAAAGCAGAGCCCACTACCCTAACCCCAAACACACACATCCCCACAGGCACACAAGGATAACTGATGACGGTGGCAATCAGTTGGACAAACACCCAGGGACAGCCCAGGCACTTGGCAAGCAGTCAAGACCATGTGTTCAGCAATCTCTACTGGAATCTTGCCCCAAAACAATCCCAGCAAAATCACAGTGCTGTGAGCTTGTTTTTCTTTTTAGGGGAAGCTGTTTCCTCACATGATGGGCATTGTTATGGCACTGGTTCCAACCCAAAAAACATCAAAAGCTTCAGGACAATAGCTGGCGCCCAATTACTATCCGGTGCCGCTTTAATGTCACCCGGCCTCTGCAGAGATATTCAGAGGAAAACTGAGTGAAGCCTCACCACTGGCGTGCGACCAGCTCATTACTGGTTCCGGTAACATAGGGGCCTGCTGCAGTTTCTGAGAACTTAAACTGGGAACCAAGTCAATCTCTTTGTTAATGGAAAACTTGATTGAAATGGAAATTTCATGTACCTCCCTATCTAATCACTGAACAGGACTAGGAGAGTTTCACAGGCATTTCTGCCTGCATTTTTCACCTTCTATTTCCTTTGCGTGTGAGAAAAATCCACACACATAAAAATACATGGAAGTTAAGTAGGCACAGGGATAGGCTTAGCAAAACACAACCAGGAAATCCTCAATCCAAACAAAGGATTGCAGGTCCTAATCTGGCAGCAATCTAGCCCTCTCCACTTTCAAACACACAGGAAACAGAAAGCACATTGGATCACAACGCATGCTCTTGCTTTTAAGTTTGATTTACTTAACTAAGACTCTCCCCACAGCTCATTCCTGCCCCTCACTGGTGTAAGAAAAATGGCAGAAACACTCACCCAAGTTGTGGGTCGGCAGGAAAGGAAAGATCACTTATAATCAAAATCATTCTTGCTAATTCTCTAGAAAGACACCATGTTGGAGACCTACCAGCCGTTTTTCAGTAATTCCAACCTGGACAGTGTATCCTCCAGCTTTGGAAGAGATGGCTGTGTCCTCCATTGAGTTTGAAGGTGAAGCACATGGCTTGCATGTACAAGGACTATATTTAAACACTAGCATCACGATACAGAGAGAGGCTTCCCCCATGAGGCACAATCAGAAACAGAGCCCTACCAAAGGAACGACTGATTTCCATTTTCTATCCGATTCTTACTATAGGTCTGGAGCACACGTTCACTGCAAGGAGTAATGGGCTGAACTGCCCACTCCATTCATAGGATTCTCCTTCTCCCACTCTTCCTGACCTCTCCGTGCCAAGCACAAGCTGTTGAATCCCTACAACGTAAATACACAGATGGTACCACTCCACCATATTTGACCTCTTTCTCTCTGGTTGTCCAACAGCTTTGTTCCAAGTTTTAGGAGACAGTATGCTAACTAGTTAAGAACAGGGGGACTGTTTTAGGTTGACTGTCTAGGTTCAAACCTGCCCCTTCCACTTGTTAAGCTGCAATCTTCACAAGACACTTAACTTCTCAGGGCTTAGTGCCCTTATTTGAAAAGTAAAAATGAGGTTCCCTCAAGGTTTTTATGAATGAAGCCCTTAATATACAGTTCCTGGTTCCTTAGACACAGTCAATAAACCCTACGGTGAATCATAGTAGCATTGTTACTGTTGTTATGGTTATGATCACAAATCAGATCTATGGCCAAACTTCACTCAGCCAGGCCAGGCCTTGCCCAGAGGCAGGAGGAATGTAAGATGTCCCTTCTTATGAGCTCAGACAAAGTCTACATTGCTGTATATGCCCCCAACCTTAGTATCTCAGATGCCTATTTTCATAGACTAAATTCCACAGTGCAGACGTAGTCTTGTTACACACAACAGAACCCACACCCAATCCCCCAAGTGCCAGTCTTTCTGCCCATGATTCTGAAGCCCTTATCTACTGAATTGCAACCTTTGACTCCCTTCCAGTAGGCTCTCAGAGCCAGGAGGCTCCAACATCTATAGCCAGCAATCCTGCTCACCTCATCCACTCAGCTTCCTGCATCACCAACTGAACTCATCATGGCTCAGAATCATCCATAATCGCCCATATTGGCCCTGCATGGACCTGGCTTCCAACTTCCCCAGCCCCACAGAATGACAGCAAATAAACAGCCGTTACTGAGTACATACCAAGCACTGCTCAAAGAACTTCTTAGAACTTCTAAGGACTCATTTCATCTTCGCACCAACCCTACGAACAAGTATTATTTCATTTGTACGGATAAAGTAACTAGAGCACAGAATGGCTCACTTCCCCAAGAAAACACAGCTACTCAACCCTTAGTGGAGCTAAGATCAACTCTGTAAAATTCACTCTGGCTCCAGAATCTACACTACAATATATAGAAGAGTCGTCCTCAAAAAAGTATGTACGCATGTGTGTATGCAGGATAGAGATGATGTATCATACTTACCATGTATGCTGGGTCACATAGCTGAATAGGTATATAACACATAGGATACAACATAAGGAAAAATACCTTGGAAGGGGTTAGTGAAATATAAACTTTCTCTTCTATCTGAGCATTTAACACAGAGCCTTGTACACAGAATCAAACATTTATTGATTGAACTAATAACTGGAAAACCTCTTGCCCAAGGACAAGGTTCCTGCCTTGGCATCTTGGTTCCTTCAGACGCTGGACTTTCTGGTCCTGAACACCCTTGTCCTCTGGATTCAGATCCGTAAGGTCTGCAGAGCAACCTTCAGACGCTGTCATTGCCTCCTACCAATCTTCGGCCCCACCTCCACATGGAGAGATGTTGGAGATCTGGGGCTTGTTTTTCCCCTCAGTTTGAGACACTGACATACACCATATGTAAGTTTAAGGTGTACAGTGTGATGATTTAGTAAGTGCATATATTGCAAAATGATCACAGTAAAGTTATTTAACTCTCCCTCACCTCAGTGTTACCATTTAAGATCTATGCAACTCTCAAATACACACCACCGTATTGTTCACTGTGGTCACCGTAGAGCTGACCAGTAGCCTTCATACGATGTCTCCCTTTCTACAGCCCTTACAACATAGGATTCACATGCATGCCACTCCACCTCCCAAATCTTGACCTTAGCCTTGCTCCCATAGTTGAATCCTCATACTTGTCTTGGGTGCAGGTCCCTG
Source organism: Martes martes (assembly GCF_963455335.1). Lineage (NCBI taxonomy): Eukaryota > Metazoa > Chordata > Mammalia > Carnivora > Mustelidae > Martes > Martes martes. The sequence continues at coordinate 44,410,163 of NC_137902.1, read as the reverse complement.
CCATGTTACTGCCCATCTAGCCTTGGGACTTTGAAAACAGGCAGATGTGCAACCTGCCACGTCTTATGGAAGCCACCAGGTCATTGAGTGCTAGCCAGGCCCTCCTACTGCTAAGTTTCTTTGGAAACTGGTGATGTACTTTTCACCTGGGTACACAGATAACATCAATAATTTTAAGTTCTTATTAAACACCTGGCCCATTGACTGAGGTTTCAGCCAAAGCTAGATCACTCAATCTTGACTTTATCAGGCAATCTGGAAAGCATTTTCTATGAATACTTACAAGAGCCATTCAAAGTGTATCTTAACACGTGATGTGATTAGAACTCAGTTTAAATTCTAACTAAAATATGTAAATAGCCAAAGCATGCCTCTAAGAGGAGATACAATATTACTGTCATTTTCCCAGGACTATACCAGTTGCTCCATGCTGGGTAGAATCTAATCCAAAATCAATTCTCATCATCAAGAAATCATCAAGCAAACGGACATAAAAACTGTTATCAGGAGGATAAATAATTTGAGGAAAAAAATATACTGAATTTATACAGCTTTTCTGAGAGAAAGATAAAAGCATGTTTCCAGTTGACTGGGTCTGACTGGAATCACCCAGAGTTTGGATAAAGATGCCAAGCACTCTTCAGCTCAATGAACATTTATAATAACCGTAATAAGGCATTACAATTAGAAAAGACTTCACAGAGTAAATAATCTCATTTAATCCTACAACAACACTGACATCAGTATCATTTATCCCCATTTTATAGTTCAGAGAACAAAGGTTAGAATTCCAGACTTGCCCAATATTATATCGCAAATTAGCTCATTGATTTAATAAACATTTACTGAGAAATCATGTGCCAGGCATTGAAATACAAGCTGGGAAATCAGAGAAGATATTTTCTCTTTCTGAATGCTGTTTGAATGTATCAAGCTATGCGATTTCTTCCTCCTAGGTCTTCTCCTTCCCTGGCCTCCCTATTGCCCTTATGCAATCCCATGGTGAGCTCTAGACTCACAGCTTCAGGGGAAACAATGGCCAGGGTAGAAACAAGAGTAGCTTTGCTGTCTTTTTTTTTTTTTTTAAGGTTTTATTTATTTAACAGAGATCACAGCAGGGTGAACAGGAAAGGGAGAAACAGGCTCCCCACAAAGCAGGCAAGGAGCCAGATACGGGGCTCGATCCCAGGACCCTGGGATCATGACCTGAGCCAAAGGCAGAGGCTTAATCATCTGAGCCACCCAGGTGCCCCAACTTTTTTGTCTCTCTGGTTTTGATGTTCCAAAAGTCTAAAATCTGAGAGAATTCTGAGAGAAACGCAGGAAAAATGTGTCCTAAACTAGACCAAGATTGCCCTTGTGCTCTGAGGAAAGGAAAACTAGGGGGAGAAAAGTTGTCTGGGAGTCCTGGGAGTGGAGGAGGCCATAGCTTCTCTCCAACAGTACCACCAGGGAACTGGAGGACCCTAGAAAGGAAATGGCCACATGTTTGTCCAAGCATCTGGGAACAGAAGTAGCCTCACATGTGTGGCTAGGAGCAGCAGGGAGCAAAGAGAGATGATAAGGCCATATCTGAATGCAAAGACAAGATAGTGGCATAGTGACCCATCTGACCAATGACCGTGCCAGGTCATAGGACCCTGGAACTGGGAAACAAAGCAGGAAGAAAGAACACAAAGCCCTAAAAGGTCTGAGGTTGTGGGCGCCACACAGAAATAAAGTTACCTTATAGAATTCTAGTTCTTCTATACCTAGTTTAAGGATGGAGAGTCATACCCACTACCCAGATAATGCAAACCAAGGGTAAGAGGGTCCTATTTGTCAGGTGAGGTACTATCCTGGCCAACTGTCTTGAAAACAGCTAATGTAAATTCTGGACACAAAATGAACACACTGCCTGAATCCTCCATGGAATGAACACAATGAATTTGTAGAGGAGCCGAAATTAGAAGCAGCAGTTGGCATCAGGCATTCCCCATCTTCGCTGCTGTGGTCATGGCATGGAGTTGTTTCTGAAAGAAACTTGTCATCCTTCTGTGCAGAGGGAAAAAGACCCCAGGGCTGTCACTGGGAAGAGAGCAGGAGGCACTTCAGAAAGAAGAGAATGAAGGCAGGGGAACCCAGTGCTTTGTGTAAACTCTGCCCCAGTTGCAGGAAGACTCTTGAATCACAAATGGCAGGGCAGGATACAAACATTTCAGCTCCCAAAGAGGCAGGTGGAGGGTAATTAATGGAGACTTAGGCTGCAGTCTAGCTATTATAACTATGCTCATAAAGGAAAATACACAAAGAAATCTTAAAATAGAAAAAAATAAATTAAAAAGTCAAACCTTAAAAAAAATATTTGAGAGAGAGAGCATGAGCGGTAGGGGAGAGGCAGAGTGGAAAAGCAAACGCTCTCCTGAGCAGGGAGCCCACGACACAGAGCTCAATCCCAGGATCCTGGGATCCTGACCTGAGGTGAAGGCAGACGCTTAACCACCTGAGCCCCTCAGTCGCCCCAAAACTTTAAAAAGTGAAGAAGCTGAAAATTAAGAATCCATGGGTGGGCTTAATACTGGAACGAATACAAAGGGAGGACAGAGGGGGATGGGAGAAAGGGAGAGAAAAAGGTAAAATTTAAAATTTGAAGAAAATTAAAAGATTGAGGGAAAAAAATTAAAAGCCTAGTGATATATGGCCAAGTTTCAAGCAGAACATACCTCCAGAGAGAACGAGAGGGAATGGGAGAGAAAAAAAAAAAAAAAAGGAACAATGGCTGACATCACCTCCAACTGGCATTCCTGCCATTTTTTGTCCCCACATGGAGAGAGGACCGGGGCCCAGACTTGGTTTGAAGCTTGCTCAGCCAACTCCAGACAGCACAGGCACATTGTAGCAAAACCACTAAAATGCAAAGATTTAAAATAAAAACCATGGAGAAAACATATCACATGTATAGAGATCAGTTCTTCAAATGACTGCAAATTTCTCATCAAAACCCTGGAGGGCCGATGACCATGTCGACCTGGAGTTCTATATCCAACAAAAATATCCCTCAAGAATGAAAGCAACTTGAAGACACATACAGATAACATTGAACTTAGGTCATCAGACAAACGAACACCTACACGTAAGAAATGCTAGATGAAGTTATTCAGGTGAGAGAGAATGCTGGAGGAAATTCAGATCTTTGCAGAAAAATAAAGAAAATCTAGATAATAAATACCTAGGTAAATGTAAAAAATTTATTTTCCTTGTAATTTCTCTTCAATAAGTAGGACACCATTTTACTGGGTTTATAAAGTAGGTAGAAGCAATACACAGAAAGAGTTATAAAGGGGGGATGCTGGAAAATACATGCCTATGGTTGAAGGGTTTCTACATTAGTTCATAGTAAATCCTACAATATTAATTCTAAGTAAGGATATTATATCCGTCAGGATCCAGACTAGAGACAGAAACCGTGACAGTTATTTAAACAGAGCAGATTTAATGGAAAAAGTTAATTAATTAAAAATTACCTACTGAAAGAGGTAAACGTGGATGCTAAGAAAAAGCAAAGATTGAACAGCTCTGGAGCTGAGAGACATAACTACACAAGGCAAAAAACAAAGAACTTGGAAGAGACCAATCTCCCCCACAAGGCTGAGATTAATTCCTTGTCAGAGAGATGGCAGCCACCAGAGGAACACACAGCCTTCCAGAAGCAAAGAACCCTGCCAGCCTGAGACAGAGCTGCTCTTTGAACAGCCTTCTGGGTGGCCCCCAAACCCACAAGTAGTACGTGGAGGCTGGAGTTGATGTACATAACGTGGCCTGCTGGGATGCTGGTGGGCCCGAGATAGTCATCAGGAAGAGGATCCCTGGGTGGCGGAACCTATCTGGAGAGGGCACAGCCCCTGGACCTTCCACGTACTGACATGCTGGCAGTTAAGCATAGGAGGAAAAAGGACCCCAAAACCAAGAAAAGCAGCCTTCTCCATGGCCATACACTTTTAGCCCTCTAGTGCCCTCTATCGACAAAATTTAGCATTGCACCAGCCGGCAAAGGAGAAGGATGTGCCCGTTCTGGCTCCAGTACCTTACAGAGGGCGGGAGAGAGGGAAGAAGGGGGTGGATTTGGAACGGAGAGGCAATAAATTGATGACTAGCCCAAATCAACAGCCTCATCCTTACAAATGCCACTAAAAAAATGCAAAAATCCTAAAAGCCAATAGATAAATTCAGAATTCTAAAAAACATTTAGATAATCCAGAGATAGGAGGAAAGGGAAAACAAAGAAACAAGAAATAGGAAGAATAAAAAATTATACATCTAATAGTAGACTTAAATCTAAAAATCATTCTGAGTGGGGAAACAAGGTCAGCCACAAAAGAATACCTACTGGTGGATTTCATTTATATAAATTTCTAGAAAATGCCACCTAATATATAACAACAAATAGATCAGAAGTTGTCTGGGGCTAGAGTTAGAAGGAGGGTGACTTACTACAAAGCAGTATAGGGAAACTGTGGGAGGCAATGAAAATGTTCTGTATGTTTATTGTAATGGTCATTTCATAGGTATACACATCTGTCAAAAATCAAATGTACACTCTAAATGGATGCACTGTACTCTACATGATGTCTACCTCAGTTCTTAAAAGGCAACAGATAAAATGTTCTGCTAGAAATTTGGGGGAAGAGCTGAATGGCCATCTGATGCACCCAGTCCCTGTGAGGTGCCTGCAGCCTCCGGCATCACCAACGGAACCCAGTCTTATCTAGTGTGATACGCAAACTCAAAGATCAGAGCTCCCCAGACCCAAGCTCAGTGGAGCTAAGGATAAGTAGTATTTCTGCTGTCCAAGGCACCTGCTGCATTGACCCAGCTGCTTGGAGTGGAATGAGAGAATCGCCATTACTAGGGCCCAGATATAGAAATCTCCTGGACAGGCCTGGACTCGGGCTCAGCCTCCAGGAGCTGACTTCTGCTTTGATGGACAGATATCTTCAAGGGCCCAATAGCCCCCCTGGAGGACTGCTGAGGGGAAAAGGTACAATCAAATAAAGACAAGAACGTTGAAGTCAGAAACCACATTTAGAGTCAGGACTAAAATAAATAACCAACAACTCACTTCCGTTTTCCCCCTTGGAGGTCTAAAAAAAAAAAAACAACCCAAAGCCAATAAATCTGTCCTTGTGATTCACCAGTATGGCAAGACTTCCCAAGGCCTGCCAGCCTCTGAGAGCTTGAAATTGGAGGATTTGCTGGCTGGGGGGAGAGAATGAGAAGAGTTTTCTGAGTCTAATAAAATTGAGAATTTCTTTAGCAGTAACAAAATGGAAAACACCTCATAACAAAAATAGTCTTTAAAATAAGTAACATTTTATTTTTGCACATAGAAAGCACTGAACTAATTGCTCAGTGGTAATGGAAGGCTTTTGAAAGGACTGACCTTTCAAAACACAGTGATCTGCTCGGGGTAACATAAATAGAACTATATGAACTGAAGCCACAAAAATGTTTTTCCCTTAGCAGATAAAATGTTAAAAAGATCCAAATGAGGGCCATTGCCTTCAAAGTCATCATGTTGGCAAGCTGTGCATTTATTCCCACGTCTGCTCAGAATTTCTATTTTGGAAATGAATTATCCAATCACCATCTTGAATCGTCTTGATATTCCCAGGGCCTCTGTGCTACCTGCGGTCTGAACACAGCCCCTCTGGAGCAAACAATATATACAGGTAATGTTGGTTGGTCCACTGGACAGATTTTAAACCACAGCCCCTACCTATTACCATCTCTGAGATATTCAGCAGCTTCAATTTCTCTCAACCCAGGTATCCCCTTCTGTAAAAATAAGAATACTCCTGTCAGGAAGGATTAAAAAAAAAAAAAGAAGAAGAAGAAGAAGAATGAAAAAGTATCAATAATCAAATGTTCAAGTCCCAAATCTTCCCTTGGTAAACTTCCCCCTTCCCCCCACCTCAGAAGATTTTTTTGGTAATAGAAAGGATTTCAAATCAAAATCACTTGCTTTTGAATTCTTTATTAACTCCACTATATTTCAGCAACTACTCTGAGTCTTGGTAGGAATGGCCTGATGCTCTAGAGAGTTCCAGAATCTGCCCTGGCAGTGTGGCTTTGAACAAGCTACAAAAATTTCTAGAGCTCTGTTTCTTCATCTGCAGTAAGGAAAAATAGTAATGACCTCAAAATAGTTCCCTTAGAATGCTGTGTACATATTCCAGAATGAAAAGCTATTTGGGGCTGAATGGTGTTTCCCCAAAATTCACTCCCCATAAAGTACTGAAGCCCTAAGCCCCAGTAGCGCAGAATGGAACTGTATTAGGAGACAGAACCTTTAATGAGTGTAACTAGGATAAAATGAGGTCACATGGGTGGACCCTAATCCAGTATGGTGGCATCTTTGAGAGAGGAGATTAGGATGATAGACCTGAACAGAACAAGGGAAGACCACATCTGCAAGACCAGAAGAGAGACCTCCAAAGAAACCCTCCCTGCCAACGCCTCGTACTTTTAGCTGACAGACCAGTGAGGAAATGCCTTTTCCTTCTTTACACCACCTCTTGGAAGTATTTTATTATGGCAGCCCTAGAAAATAAATACAAGAGGGAAAAATATTCTGGTCCTGCATGCTCCAGTAAGACCACTCCTCTCCAACTTCCCCACTGCCATTACAGGCAAGAGGAAAGACAAAATCCCAGCACATTAACAGTCCTGACCAGATCCCACTCCCTTCTTCCCCCACAACCTTCCAGAACTCAAAGCTTCACCAAACAGCTTGCCCTGACTCCAGCAAGGCTGATCCCTTTCGCCATTTCTCTGGTTATTATGAGAAGCTACAGACGGACTTATCTCCCAGACTCCCCCCTTCACGAGACTGTTTATTCCTAATTTTACCCCACTCCCTGAACCTTTCATTTTTACAAATTATCCTCACGATCTTTTTACTAAAAGTTTCCTTTAGTCTTCTGTTTTACTGGAAGTTGGTTTTCCTCAAGAACATGGATTTCTCTGCAACCTTCTCAAATGCTGAGTATTTTCTCAACCACTAAGCATAGCAATGAGGTAGGTTATCCTCTTAGTTCCAAGTTTCTCAACCAATTTCCCTTTCTGTTAAAAAAACCAAAAAACCCACCTCCAGTCTTAAAATCTACACTATGAGAAAACACATCATTCCTTCCTGTCACATCATTGTCAATAGACCTCATCACTCCCAGATTTTGTCTCCTCTTTGTCACACTAGCAATCTACCAAATCTAATGATTTTTAAATTCTTGGGGGTAGTCTTCCCAGTTTCCTCAATCTCCTTTTCTCCAATGACTTTGTTCTTTACCTGTCATACCCTAAGACTATCCATGCCTCATTCATAACTGTTCTTCCTCTCCAAGTGCAGCTTTAAGCCTTACCCTCTGTTCATCATCCCCTGTATTTCATTCTTCACTCAATTACTATGTTCCAGACACTGTTCAAGATGTTGCCCCCACAAAACAGATCAAAATGAGCAAGAATATCTGCATTTGTGGAACTCACATGGGATCGATAAGAGCAAAAAACCATAAAGGAAATACACAGTATTTAATTTGTGATAAATGTTACCAAGAAAAAAAAAGTGTATGCCAATTTTAATTCAATGAAAAAAATTAATGATAAAGTAAGTTAGGAAAGGGAACAAGGGAACATTGAAAGAGTTTGGGGTTTGTTTTTTGTTTTTTAAAGGTGGCCCAAGATAGCCACAAAGGTATTTGAGCCAAGATCGGAGTGTTGTAGGACTGAGCCTTGCAGATTTTCTAAGAGTTCTTCAAAGAGGTAGCAGGAAATGCAAAAGATCCAAGATGACAGTTTATCTGGGGTGTTTGAGGAACCTTGTGTTGACGGATATGTCTCAAAGAGGTTGATGAGGAAAACGGTAGAAAATGAGGCTGGGTACGTGGGATGGGGGTGAAGAAGCAGATCCCAGAATTCCCAAACTCCCAGAATCATTTAATACCACCAATCCTTTGATTGGACCCCCTGGTCACCATCCCTAATACTGTCCTGTTTTGTTTTGTTTTTATTAAATTTTTTATTTATTTTCAGCATAACAGTATTCATTGTTTTTTCACCACACCCAGTGCTCCATGCAATCCGTGCCCTCCCTAATACCCACTACCTGGTTCCCCCAACCTCCCACCCCCGTCCCTTCAAAACCCTCAGGTTGTTTTTCAGAGTCCATAGTCTCTCATGGTTCACCTCCCCTTCTAATTTCCCTCAATTCTTTTCTCCTCTCCATCTACCCTTGTCCTCCATGTTATTTGTTAGGCTCCACAAATAAGTGAAACCATATGATGCTTGACTCTCTCTGTTTGACTTATTTCACTCAGCAGAATCTCTTCCAGTCCTGTCCATGTTGCTACAAAAGTTGGGTATTCGTCCTTTCTGATGGAGGCATAATACTCCATAGTATATATGGACCACATCTTCCTTATCCATTCATCCATTGAAGGGCATCTTGGTTCTTTCCACAGTTTGGCAACCGTGGCCATTGCTGCTATAAACATTGGGGTACAGATGGCCCTTCTTTTCACTACATCTTTGGGGTAAATACCCAGTAGTGCAATTGCAGGGTTATAGGGAAGCTCTATTTTTAATTTCTTGAGGAATCTCCACACTGTTCTCCAAAGTGGCTGCACCAGTTTGCATTCCCACCAACAGTGTAAGAGGGCTCCCCTTTCTCCACATCCTCTCCAACCCACGTTGTTTCCTGTCTTGCTAATTTTGGCCATTCTAACTGGTGTAAGGTGGTATCTCAATGTGGTTTTAATTTGAATCTCCCTGATGGTTAGTGATGATGAATATTTTTTCATGTGTCTGGTAGCCATTTGTATGTCTTCATTGGAGAAGTGTCTGTTCATATCTTCTGCCCATTTTTTAATATGATTGTCTGTTTTGTGTGTGTTGAGTTTGAGGAGTTCTTTATAGATCCTGGATATCAACCTTTTGTCTGTACTGTCGTTTGCAAATATCTTCTCCCATTCTGTGGGTTGCCTCTTTGTTTTGTTGACTGTTTCTTTTGCTGTGCAGAAGCTTTTTATCTTGATGAAGTCCCAAAAGTTCATTTTTGCTTTTGTTTCCTTCGCCTTTGGAGACATATCTTGAAAGAATTTTCTGTGGCTGATATCAAAGAGGTTACTGCCTATGTTCTCCTCGAGGATTCTGATGGATTCCTGTCTCACGTTGAGGTCTTTTATCCATTTCGAGTTTATCTTTGTGTACGGTGTAAAAGAATGGTCGAGTTTCATTCTTCTACATATAGCTGTCCAGTTTTCCCAGCACCATTTATTGAAGAGACTGTCTTTTTTCCACTGGATATTTTTTCCTGTTTTGTCGAAGATTATTTGACCATAAAGACCCTACCAAAAAGGAGAATTTCAGACTAATATCACTGATGAATATGGATGCTAAGATTCTCAACAAGATCCTAGCAAACAGGATCCAACAGAACACTGTCCTGTTTTTACTTCCACTCTTACCCAGCTTGGATTCAATGGTCCATCCTATAATCACTCACTTGCAAAGTCAACTCCTTTGCCCCACTTGCTCTGAGGTATTCAACTGACAAAAGCAATCTCCAGGTAAGTCCCAATCTCTGCTTACTCTGTACCCACACCCACATGGTCAGCCATGGCTGGAGACCAGCACACAGCATACTAATTAATCATACGTGAAATTCACAGTCGCTAATCTAAAATGAGCCCTTAGCATGTCCCACCAATCCCACTGCATTTCTTTATCTCCTTATCTTAGACCATTTCACACCCTCTTCTTTGGAAACCATCCACCACCTCCTCTCAGCTGATGGTCTTATTTCAGTCCCTGACAAAGAGAGACCTTCCATACCATCCCACTGCCATGGTCACCAACCTACCACCTATGTGCCCTTCTAGCTGCCTTCCCTGCCATTACTATGGATATGGTGCTGTCACTCACCTCTCAAGACCCGTGCTCCTGCTTAGGCCACAGATCTCATACCCTCTCACTCACAAAAGGACATCTCACAAGCAATTTTCCCTTTCCTGAATCACCAATTCTTCCCTTTTCTACTGGGTCAAAACCACCAATATGCTCTTATTATCCCATCTTTTAAATATACCTACACACATGTATTTTGTCTCTACATATCCATCTAAAACAACTTCTTTGTTCCACTTAAGCCTGTTCTATACTTGCTGTTATGGATTGAGTTCTGACCGCCCCCCACACACACACCCCAATAATTCATATACTGAGGTCTTAACCCTATTTCAGAATGTTCCTTATTTTGCAAGTGGGGTCTTTGCAAATGTAATTAGTTAAGAGGCGGTCACACTGGAAAAGGGCAGGCCCTGATCCACATAACTGCCATCCTTATAAAAAGGAGGAATTTGAACATGGAAGCACATGCATGGGGAAAATGTATGTGATGAAGGCAGAGAGACTGGAGTGATGCAGCAGAAGTCAACGCATGTCAAAAATTGCTAGCAAACCACCAGAAGCTAGGAGAGGGGTAAGAAACGGATTCTCTTTCACAGCCTTCACAAGAACCAGGCTTGCTGACACCTTGATCTAGACTTCTAGATCAAACGGTGAAATAATACATTCCTATTGTTCAAGTCACCGGTTACATAGTACTTCATGATGGCATCCTGGCAAACAAACACAGTGGCTACCTCTGATTGTTCTCCAAGCTCTTTTCAACCCACTCTGATCAGGTTTTGCCCCTACTGCTTTCCCAAAGCAATTCAGGCCTAAGTCTCCAATAGCACCCACACAATTGAATTTAGACATTGATATTCAGTCTCTGTATTGACTTCACAGCATATAACACTTGTTCTTCCTCTTTGACGTATTTTTTGTACCTGCCTTCCAAGACGTGTCTTCCTTAGGTTTTCCTCCTATCTCACCAGCCACAGGTTCTCAATTCTTATCTGGGTTGCTTTGTTTTTTCATTTGTTTACTACTTTTATAGTAACATGTGATATACAAGCAAAAAAGTGAAAGCGATACGCTCAGTCCAGTTAATTATTGTAAAGTCTGGGGCTGTGTGATCACCCCCTAGACAAAGATCTAGAACATTACAGAACTCTCAGAAGCCCTTCACAAACCACTTCCTAATGAAAACTTCCCTCCCCCAAAGGTACCAACTCTATCAAATTTATGGTAATTTCCCCTAAGACACTCATATTTAAATATCCCACAATGATTGTACATTTTTCTGTTCTCAGCAATCAAATTTTCCTTTATAGGTTTTGAGACTTAGAACCATAACAAATTTAAATTTTCATGTCATCTTGGTGAACTAAACCTTATACTATTTTGAATTTATTTTTATTACCGCTAGTAACACATCTAGCATGGAAGTCCATTTTTTCTAATACTTTGGTTATACCAACTTTCTTTTGGTTAATATTTCTATTTTTTTTTTTTTTTACTTTCAAGGTTTCTAAACCCTTATATTTTAGTTAGATCGGTCATAAACCTGTGCTATTAGATGGAATTTTAAGGTCCAGTCTGATAATCTTTGCATTTAACTTGAACATTCAACTTGAACATTCAGTACATTTATATTTAATGTAACAAACTGTGAAATTTAAATATACCATCCTATCTTGCATAATGTTTGCTTCATTTATTTTCTGCTTCCTTCTTTCTTGTGTTAGGATTGACAATATTTTTATTTCATCTCTTTGTACTTCTTATGAGAGATTATACTCTATTTCTTTAGAGACTGTCCGTCTACTCGGCTGCCATTTTAAAAATACCATAGACTAGGTGCCTTAGCAAATTTCTCTGTTTTGGAAAAGGGAAATTCAAAGTCAAGGTATTAATAGGGTTGGTGACTGGTGAAAACTCTCCTTGGGCTGCAGATGACTGCTTTCTCATTAGGTCCTCACACCGCCCTTCCTGGGTGGGTGTACGTGCAAGTGGAGACAGCTTCCTCTTTCTAAAAGCCCCTGATCCCATCATGAAGGCCCTACCTTCAGGACCTAATCTAACTCTAATGACTTCCTACAAGCCCATCCTCAAACACAATCACTTTGAAGTATTGAAGCCCTAACACCCAGACACACAAACATTCAGTGAATAACAGGGATTATTCTAGAAGTTATAACACGCACACAAATGATCAAAATCTAAAGTTAATCAAAACATTTTCATTGTTTCCAGGTAGCATAAAAGCCTTAGAACAGGTATCTTCATTTTTAGCACCATTATGCGTTATTACTATTTCATATACCTGACACTTATTTACCCCTATATTTTCCACTTTCTTTGCATTCAATTCCTTCTGTTCCGTAGTCCTGAGATCAGCTACCTTCCACTTGAAGTACGTCCTGTAATACCTGCTGATAAAAACCTCACTTCTTGTTTATCTAAAAATAGCCTATGGTGTTTCCATTCGCAGAACAGATTTTTGCCATCATAGATAGTGTAGCAATTGTTCTCTTTTGGCACATTCCACATATCTTCTGACTTTCATCCCTGCTGTTGGAGAGACAATTGCCAGTTTATCAGCCACTCTTTTGAAGGGCACTTTAACTTTTTGCTCTGTTGCTTAAGATTTGGTTTTTACATTTTCACTCTGATGTATTCAGCTATACCGTAGTCACAGTTTTGCTTTCTGTGGCTTCAGTGACCCAGGTCAGCCAAGGCCCAGAAGCATGCTCCTGACATGCAGTCAGGAGGTCAGTCATAGCCTAATGCTACATCACAATGCCTAAATCATTCACCCCACTTCATCTCATCCCGTAGGCATCTTATCATCTCACTTCATCACAAGGAAGAATACACTAGGACAAGGTATTTTGAGAGACACCAGTCACATGATTATATTATTATAATGGTTTTATTACTGTTAATCTCTTACTGTGCCTAATTTATGGATTTTATCATAGGTATATATGTATAATAGATACAGAGGCCATGCTATCCACTGTTTCAGGCATCCCCTGGGGGTCTTGAAATGTACCCCCAGTGAATGGGACCGAGGAACTACTAAACTGTTTTTCTGGAGTTCATTGAAAGTGTAGGATAACATTTGTTCTTCCAATCCCTGAGCATGAAATGTTTTTTGTGTGTGTATGTCTTCCTCAATTTCCTTATAAGTGTCCTGTAGTTTTTAGAGTACAGATCCTTTACCTCATTGATTAGACGCAACTGGTATATTACTGAACTGTACATCTGAAACTATTAATGTACTATGTTGGCTAGTTGAATAAAATTTTTAAAAGAAACACATGATAACTAGCAGTCAGGCGTTCAAATATTGCCTCTATGCCCATTCTCTGCTCCTGAAATTCTAAGCTCCATCTCCATCCTCCGGGCATTTTTCCCCTGACCTAGGTTTTCCATCCCCCCCCCACCCTTTTTGTTACATTCTGGATAACTTCTGATATATAGATATGGTAGTTCTCTAATTGTCTGATGAGTCTAACCCAGCCAAACCACTCCACTGAGTTTTTCATATTATTGAAATTCTCAGTTTTGGACGTTCTATGTAGTTTGTTTGCAAATCTGTCATTTTTATAGATTTGTTAATATTTAAGCTTATCATTTTTTTTCTTTAAACTGGGAAGCATAATCGTTTCAGAATCTATGCCTGATAATTCTATTACCTGAAGTATTTGTGGTCTATTTCCGGGAGCAATAGTTACCTCTTACCTCCAGATTTTTACACAGCTCCTCCTTCCTTTCATTCACTTTCTCCAAAGTTCACTTGAGGAGCCACTTACATGGTCAAGGAAAGATTTCCTAGAGTATCAGTCTAGGTTCAGTGTTCCCCACTGTTTTCCCACAGCATGTTGTGTGTCTACCACTGCATTTATCGAACCCATAATGAAAGCACTTGGTTTACCGTCTAGGGTCTCCCAATCGCTGGTAAAAATCTTGGGGGAAACCAGGATCAACTAATTCACCATTTCTCAAGTTCTAGCACTGTACTTGACACATACTTGACACTGTACTTTACATATAATTCATTTGCTTAAAAGATGCATGTTAATATTTGGAAAATCTTCCCCCAAAAAAGAAGAGTTCCAAAAGTCCAAAAGTCCGCAACACAACAATCACATTTGAATAAATATATAGTCTGCTTAGGAGATTCCTCTGAAGGGGAACAATTACACTGTTACTTGCAGATGTCTGCAAGCACATTTTTTAAAAATTTTTTTTGCTGTGCAAGTACTTTTTTAATGTGGTTTCCCCGCCCCCTCTTCTATTACAAACCTCCTCTAAGGTTTAATCCTTCATGCAGAGCAAAAGTAAAAGCAGCAGGGATCAAAAACAGCTCTGTTATACCCGGGCAGTGAGAAAGGTGTTATTTGTGACTTCCACTCTTTATCCTATCATTTTCCAAAGACAGACAATTGGATTGCCAAACAAGATAATTGCCGTCCTTCCACTGGCCCTTTGGACACTATAGGGGAGTAATAAGGAGGCCTCAGGGACGTATCTCCCCATCATGCCATCCATCAATTTCAGCATTGCCTCAGCCTCATTCAAATGTTAGCCTCGATGGACACAGTGGATCACAGACTTCCACACCAGGTGCTTGAACACAAACAGGTGTACTAAAAACATTGACAAGTACTTTTCTTCATGGGAAAGTATACATCATTTGATGAAGCACCTCCAAACACAATTTTTTGTGACTTACAAAGAAAGGGTAAGAGCAGTGAGAGAAGGGGAATTGAGGCTATAATGGAAAGGACATTGGATCTGGACAGAAAGTAAGCCAGTCCTTTTGACATTTAAGCAGATCAACTCCTAACTCTGCTCAGTGTCCAGATTTCTTTGTCCAGGATCCACTAGCTCTTTCAGCATCCCAGGACAAGATCATCCAAAAGAGAGACAGTAAGAGAGCCAAAGGCAAATTTCTTTCTCGTCAGTGGAGGCTCTCCACTCAGCCACAGTACCCCGTCTGACATGTTCTGTATATGCCTCAGACGATTTGAGAATGTAGTCCTAGCAAACCACTTTGAGGAGGAGTTGAAATGTATTTACCCTGGCAAAGTTGGTTTTCAGTCCAGATAAGTGGCTGTCACAACCCCAAACTCAAGAGTTCGCACAACAAACCTTTACTTCTCACTCACGCCGCAAATCTAATGCAGGCCAGGGGCAGAGGGAGCTAGGATCATTTTGGTGACTCCAGGGCCCCCGTCAGTAGAGGATTCCCCACTCCTTACACTGCACAATCACTGCACAACCACCAGAAGAGGGGGGGAGTAGGGTGGGTCACCTCCTGGCTGCTTGAGCTTCTATAGAAAGTAGCACACGTCACTCCTGTCCACATCTTGTCCGCCACAGCAATTCACACAGCCACACCTGACCTGGAACGGGATAGAGCAGCACCATCCTACCATGTGCCCAGAGAAAGAACCGGGGTATGTGTGAACTTCATTACTTTCGACCACAGTGACTTTTCTCGTATTTTCACACGCCCTGCCTTAAGTGCTTTAAGGGAATAGGATCTTCAGCAGGCACCCCTCAAAGCTGACAACCACCAGTGAGCTTTGGGAGGGAAAGGACGTGTTCCCAGAAGACAACTATGGAATGAGGAGGAGGCAGAAAGTATCAGAGTGCTCGAGAGAATACAAAATTAGATCGCCCACCAACTGTGGCAGCTTGTCAGTTCAGGCTAAGATAATGCATGTAAAACCAAAGTGAAGTGTGGTTTTTTTTTTTTAATAACTTGAATTATCCAGGTAAGTTACCTCGCTGCTTATTAATTCACCCCACAAAGAACAAATGAATGACTACATGCCAGCAAGGAAGGTAGAAGTGATGAATACCATTATGATAGGAAAATTATTAAGCAGTTACTCATAATCCCTGATTTCTTGGGATAGTGGATACGGAGAAGGATCTTAGATTTTGTTGAGCTGAGGTTAAAAATAGGAATGCAAGCTATAAAAGAGGCATAGGCTAAATTGAAACATAAGTGATTAAAAGATCTGGAAGGGATCAAGAGATTGGAACACAGGTAGCCAATAGAGGGCTGGAGACAGAGGGAAGGAGAGAAGGACTGGCAGTGCTGGAGGCTTGGGGGGGAGTGGGGAGGGGTGGAGGAAGCATGGCAGTTTCCCAGGGTTAAAATATTTGGAAAGAACCCAGGACATGAATAAAGAAGGTTTTGCTGTTCGGGGTGTAATAAGCCTTTCCTCACAATGCCCTCCTCTGTGAGCCATCAACGTATTTCAGTATAGGATTGTGTTTAGAGGGGAATTGATGGTATACCTAAATTGGCCTCATGGGTCACTCAAGTAGATCTAGGCCTTTGCAGGTGATCCTGTAACAGCAACATGAATAAAATAAGGCAGAGGCAGAAATCCAGGAAAATCCAGCTTTGCTAAAGAAGAGGAATAGAAAACAATTTAGAAAGGAGATATAATGGGAGGAGACTTTTAGAAACTCTGGGATGAAATGAATGTATTTTGCATATGGAAGGAGATGCACCATTGATAGCCACACACACTCTATGATAACTCCCAATGAGTCACACCCAAGTGTAATCCTTACCCCTTAAGTATGTATCAAAATTGCCCTGCTACTGTGCTATTGAATATGGTGACAGTGGTGGGATAGCCACTCCCTTGGTTGTGTTAGGTTACCGAAGACTCCCTCTTAGCAGCCTTGAGTGAGAGCACTTCCAGCTGGCCTTGAAGATGTAAGCTGCCACATTGTGAGGGGGCCACACGGCAGGAAACTGCAGGGGCTTCCAGGATGGGAGAGTGGCCTGGCTGATAGCCAGCAAGACAGAAGCTTCCGTGCTACAACCACAGAGAACCGAACTGTGCTAGTGACGTCAAGAGAACCTTGAGTTCTGGAAAGGAATGCAGTACAGCCAACTTTGACTAAAACCTTGGAGACCCAGGATTGGAGGACTCAGCTTAGCCCTGCCAATCCTACTGTCTGACGAAACCTCTGGAATAATAAGCATGTGTTGTTTTCAGCTACTAAGTTTGTAGTAACTGAGTGAAGCAGCAACAATAAACCAATACAAGACGCAAATATCAAGGACTCAAGATGAGTTCACCGAGCAGGAAAAGAAAAGGGAAAGGAAAGAACACAGGAACATAGAAAATGCTGGCTTACTGGGGGCAAAGAAAATGCTGAATGTACTGGGTTTCGTTGGTCTGCAGAAAGGGTGGGAGACAGTGCGCTACAGATAAGGGCGTGGACAAGATCATCCAAAGTCTGCTCTTTTTCCAGAGGGAGAATTTAGGTTTTATCATTAGGTTATAGAGGGTTCTTACTAGACTTTCACTGTGTTTTCAGATTTCTGGGACTTGAGAAGAGAGACAAGCTCTGGACCACAGCAACCCTGGTTCCATCATGTTTCTCAGTCTGCTACCACATTCCCTTGAGCCCCTATTCAATGGAACACCCCATGATGAAAAGTGTTCCTTCTAAGCTCAAGAGTAGATAACATTTTCTTGTGTTCAGCACCTGAAATCAACTTACTATCCACTTAATATAATTTACTGAATATTCATATGGATCACCACTTTTACAGATGCTGGGTACAAAACTGTAAACAAGCCTTGGCCTCAAGGCTTAAATTCTATTAAGTGATGTTAGTAATCAGTGTTTCAGTGAAACTTAGTTACTTTCAAGGACTTTTACAAAGGAATTCAAATTTTCATGTCCATATCCACGTTAGAGTGAGAACTGGTTGCTCTGTGGACAGACACGTTTTCTGTTATGTAACACCCCCATCCAACACAATTCCGTCACAGCTGATTGGACCGTATGTGAGCACTGGTTCAAGAGCACCAAATTCATTGGTTAACCAATAACAAATGATCTGGCATTGCCACAAGCTAGACCAGTAAGGTCGTCTGAGAAATCTTAGCTAAAAGGAAAACAGAATGAGGCGGTTAAAAAGAGCTGGAACGGACAGGTGTAAGAAGGACTTACAATATCATCCAAACTTCTGGTAGACCCTTTTGAGAGGGTAAGAGTACAGTAGAAGTTATTTAAAATTTTACAATTATTACTGCCAATTATGAAAGTGTTACCAAAAATAAAGAGTTATAGATATACACTACACCACAAGTAAGAACCATCATAGAAAGAACATTCAGAACGTCCCTTTATCGGCTTTATGCCAGGACTGCTCAGCCTTTATCCTGTGCAATTCACATATCTCACCCACAAGATTTCTTAAATTTCTTAATGAACTTGTGACCATTTTGCATTTCACAGGCTCAGGCCACAGTACAAGCAAGCTGGCAGACCAAGTGGCCGTCAGAGTCAGTGCTGAACGTCTCTCCCATAGCCAGCCAGGCCAGCGGGTTAGCTCCAGCTGTTCTAGCTGAAGGGCATATTTTTATTTTACATACATACTATTTTTGAAGTGGGAGATATTAGCTATCTAAGAGGGTCCAGAAAAGCAGTATTATTGTTGTCTTTCATATTTAGCCACGGATTAAAATACTACTATATTCACTGCACTGGCACCTCACATTCTACTAGAAAAAAACCATGGTAAGAGCTAAAAATACAACATGAAGGCGTACCAAACCTGCTCTGACCTAATTTTAAGGTTATTAACAGTCCATTAAGAATGAAAAATTCAGGACAAAGGCTAAACCAGAAAGGATACCAGGACAAGAATCATCCAATGGACTGGTCCTGTGCACAGTGGACATTAGAGTACCCCAGTATAATGGCTGATTGCAAATCAAAGTTACGACTCCTGCAGATGTCCACAGTGCCTCAGAGATAGAACGAGTGAGACCATGGGAACACGAAGAGGGGAGAGAACAGATAACTAGAGTTGCTCCTTACTGGGTTCCACTTTCACTTCAAGCACATCTTTAATTTACCTCCCTGTTCATGAGAGAGCTTGAATAGTCTTGTGTCAACACAGACCACAATTACAAATACCATATGAGAATTCTTTTTACAAGCGACAGAGCTCTCAACCCAAAACAGAGGAGGTTAAAAGGGAATATATTGGGTCACATAACTAGACACAAAGTAGCTGCAAACAGGTCTGGATATCCACCTCAAATGGCATCACCAGGTCTTCACTCTTGGCTTTGCTTCCTCTGAACTGGACCCACACTCGGGATCTGGACCATGTTTCCCCGTAACGCAGGCTCCCTTCCTATGGGGAGAACCACTCTACACCTCATGTCATGACCCCAGCAGTCTGTGTCCTGGTCTTCTCTTGAAAAGTCCAAAGATCACTCAGATCAAATCAGCTTAGATTATTTCCCCAACTGACTTAACCAGGTTGTCCAAAATAAAAAGAACAGCTGATTAAACCCACACGGGGACCTATGCTGGTACCCTGGACCGGTTCAGTCCTATTTAAATCTCCTGAGACAGACTGTGGCTAGCCATCCAGCAAATGCTTCACTTTGCCCAGAGACAGTTTCCCCGTGACCATGTGACTGAGTGCCAGCCAATGGTTTGGAGGTGAAGTGCGCCCCCTACTGGCCTAGCTCCTTAACCTCCCGTGTAAGCCTCCAGATTGTCCTCAACAGTGTTTTAATACTGAATATTCTTACATTTTAAATTTAAAGAAATTAGAGGTTTAGATTAGAAACTTAGTTCCTTGATGGCACTAGCCATATATCAAATGCTCAAAAGTCACAAGTTTAACTATCTTAATTCTGTTATTTCTCTAGTGGTGCAGTGGCCTCACATATATTGGGCTCGGTTTTAGTCACTGCCCTAAGTATTCAGATCTGAGGATGTACTAAAACTTAGAATAAGTTTTAGAACTTACACTTTGTTCATCAGTATCTAAGTTCTATCATAGTTAGGGTCTCCTGGTGTGCAGTTGAAGAGACCAACAGGGGCATCTGTGTGGCTCAGTCAGTCAGGCATCTGGCTCTTGGTTTTGGCTCTGGCTCGGATCTCAGGGTTCTGGGATTGATGCCCGTGTGGGGCTCTGCACTCAGCAGGGAGTCTCCCTAGGGATTCTCTTTCCCTCCCCCTCAGTCCTTCCCCTCCCCTGCTCTTGCACACACACTCTAATAAATCTTTAAAAAAAAAAAAAAAATCATTAAGGGCATACCATGTTTTGTAGAAAAAGGATGAGCTCCCTAGAAGATAAAAGAACTAAGTCCTAATGTCCTCTGTGCTGCCTAGCATTTATAGTCACTCTGTTCCAAGTCCACCCTTCACTGCCCCACTGGGATACTGGAGTGTTCCTCCCCTGCCTCCTGCACAATATTAACCTGTACCCGTAGGGGGGTGCTGAAGAAACACTGGCGAGAGGACAGGTTCTTTCCGCCTGGCTCCTGTAGGGTTGTTCCATTCTTGCAATGCTGAGCTGGTGTGCAAGACAACAAACGACGCTCTCCCCTGGCAGCCTAAAGTGGCACTTAGGGCAGATGGAATCCCAGGGAGCTCCATGGGTGCCCCGACTCAAACACAGATTTCCTAGTGGCAAGTTCAGCAGCACCCCAGCAGGAAGTTTCTGGTCTAGGACAGCCGGCAACCCAACAGGAGTATTTCCAGCTTGCCAGTGATCATCCATAGCTCTAGTCAACTACGGAGCAGCTCTGGCCCCAGCAGTGCTATGAACTTCTCTGCCATGTGGTGGGCCATTACCACACCCTCTCCAAGGTGGTCTGAATTTCAGGGAGGAGGAAGGCCCCCCTTCCCAGTTAGTCCCTCCTTGAGTAATCACAGAGCCCTAGAATATATTTCCGAATCCTTTCCTATCCCCCTTCATAAAGTTCCTGTAAATAGTTAATAACTCTTTATATGGAACTTTCATGTTACTGCTTGGTTTCTCGCTCCTGACTGAACTGGAACAGCGAGACTTCCTTTGCGATTCTTGGTCAGGCAAGACTGGACGAGACACATCCCTTCCCCAGGCTTTGTGAATCTTTTCTGGAAAACAGGAATATCTGATTAGCTCAACCCTAAGTAACTAGAGCTGGAATTCTTGGAATACCAGGGGATACCTATTAAAAAGCAACTTCAGGTTTCACACAATTATTAAAACTACTGATTTCTAAGAGACAACAAAAACGATCACAATTCCGGTTTTACGGATAACACGTGGGCATTAAGAAAGGTCTTAAAGTAGACCGTGAATGAAACATTGTCCCATTCGCTAGATTTTTTTTTTCCATATTTAGCACTGTTGAACAGCATCTTCTATCCAGTGTGGGTCTCTAGGGACCATCAGTAGTGTAAGTATCGTTCTGTGCAAGACTGAAGCAGATCTGCATCTTCTCGTGCTACTGGGCACTCAGCAGGACAGGCGTCTTCAATTATTCATGCTAGCTTCTCTGCAAGTCAAATCTTACTCAGGCTATTAACCTGTCCATCTCAAAGCCGAGTGGGATGGAAACCCTTGGTGAAGCACCCTGGTCTTCTCTAGGCAGCGGTGGCCTGTCTGGTGTTTGGGCGTCAGGCCTGGGGTACTCTGCTCTATGGAAACTTCAAAGAGACACTGTATAGGGGAAAAGCACCATTTGTTTGCTCTTTATTATTTTTACTGAGTTGTTATTTCCTTCATTGCAAACCCATCAATCATCCCAAACTTAAAACAAACCCATAGAGAAATACACAGAATTTTAAAGTGAAAACAAGAGGAGGGAAATTTTCCCCAGGCTTAAGAAAATCTCGTCCTGCTATTGAAAGGTTCTAAAGGGGGTCATGGGGGAGGGGGGAGACTGGTATGTAAAGAAGCTTGTCCCCTTGCTCCTTCCAGTTGCTAGATCCATGGGGTTTCAGTGCTTTAAAATAAAATGGGAGGGTGTAATAAGTACGCCGGAGCCTGGGATGAATAAGAGAAGGGTCTGCAGGGGCTGGTAGGGACCACCCTCAAAAGCAGCAGAAGGAAAATGGCTAATCACAGTGCACTGCCCTCAAGGACACCCACTATCAGGATGAAGGGGGGACAGGCTGGGCTCCAGAACCAGTGACCCGCTTACCTCACACAGCACCGCCCCCCCCCATCTCCCCAGCATCCCGATCCTTGCACCTTCAGTATCTGGCTGCAGACTCCCCTGCACTGGCAGAGATCATTTATTTTCCATCACTTAAAAAGACTTGGATGTGTCACCACCAGCAAGGAGCAGAAGGAGCCACAGGCTTTGGAGTCAGGCAATACTCCAAGAGGCTGGCAGGTCCTAATCACATCACTGTGAATCAGGATTCCATGGGCCCTCCTGCCTTTGCCCAGTGTTGAATTTGTTCCCACTCGCATGCTGTCTCCACACCCCCACACATACTCAGGTGCACGTACACTCACACCCATATGCACACTCCCCACAGTCCCAGACCCATTCGTCTTCACAGCCCTACGCACACACTGACACACTTGTGCACACTCACAGGCATGCCCACACTCATTCACAAACAAGACCTCACGGCAGCAGCATCTGCCACAGAATGCCTCTGGGATGCTCTGGTCCTGTGAGAGGCACAGTAGGTTCTAATGAGTATCAAGGAAGTCCGTGTGTCTAGGGTTGGGGAAGACAATCTGCATCACTGTTCATAAGGGAGGAAAATATAGAAAAGCTCTACTTTCGGAGTACATGATCTATACCTCTCAAGGTGCTGCTTTTAAATGGCTTCCTAACTTTATCACAGCCTTAACCACCGTTATGGTAGCATACTACATGAAGGTTTTTGGGAACATGCCACTTTGGGTGGAAAATGGGGCTCCAGAGAGACCATTTACTCCCCTACTTCCCTCCTCAAGCCCCAGACATATTTCTGGGCCTGTTAATAGTGCCACTTTGTTCTAGCAGGTGACACCAGTTAGATCTTCCTCATTTAGGATTTGCCAACATTTCCCTGCTGGTGGCCAAGGCAGAGCTGAGGAAGAGGTATTTTTACATCACGATTGCTAAGGGTACATGATGGCCACAAATTCTGCCTTCTCCCATCAAGACATGGAGTCCATGTCCTTTTCCCTGGATTCTGGGCCAAAGACCTTCTCTGCCCTAGAAGAATGTAGCGTACATGACACCCACTCCAGCTCTAGGCCTAGGCTCGAGAGAGCCTGATACTGTCTTTGGCAGTCCTGGAGCTCTCTGCCACCATGGAATGTTAGCTACCCTGTTGGAGACATCACACAGGAAGAGAAAGACGCCTAGCTAGCCCCCAGGTGTTCCGGTCATCGCAACAGAGCGAGTAAAGCCATTCATTCTCTGACCCAGCCCATGTCCTGGTGTATGGAGCCCCGTGAGTGACCCCAGCCCCACCAGCTGAAATAGCAAGGAGCTGGGCCTCCTGAGCCCTGCCTAGGTTCTAGAATTCTGTTTTAGGGACGTTTTGGGGTGTTTCGTTGCACAGCAATAGAGAGCAATAGAAAACGCTTACTGGGGCTAGTGAGAGTCCCCAGCTAAAGAATCAATGTGCACACTGACCTCCATTCTAGGTGATAATATTGTGGCATCTTAGATCATAAGGCACTTATGTCTCAGGAGATAAATATAGGGCTTCTGAGATATCCTCAAATCAGGTGAAGTTAGCCCTATTTTGTAGCTGAAGAAACTGATGTTTAAAGACCAACCTAGGGTCACACATTTAGAAAATAGAACCAGCTACAAAACAAGCCAGCTCTGATTCCAGCGCCTATATTCCTTCTGAGACAGCATACTAACCCCTTAATTATGCGATTCTTCTGGTACCCAGCAGCCTGAGGACATTTGTAATATAGGAATTAAGTACGTAGTACTGCACAGTTTGTCGAGTAAACAAAGGTTTCCCCCAAATCCCAGGAAGCCTTCATCAGGGTCTCTTGCTTTCTTGCTGCAGAGCACATTCCAGTGCCCTGGGTACCGCCCCCATCAAGAACCAATCATAAGCATGTGTTTATTTATGTAAGCCTGACCTTTTACCACTATTACAACATGAGTGCTTTGGGTTTTGACTTTTTGGTTTCATCTTAATGGAGCACATGCTGAATTTTACATGGTGTGAAGTCCAATGAAGTTACGATCTTTCCCCCACTTTGTAGTGCAAATTAAAGGGACAAAAGTTTTGCAACAGCAATGTCCACAATAGCTGAACTATGGAAAGAGCCCCGATGTCCATTGACAGATGAATGGATAAAGATGTGGTGTGTGTATACACACACACACACACACACACACACACACACACAGGAATACTACTCAGCCATCAAAAAAGAGATCTTGCCTTTTGCACTAATGTGGATGGAACTAGAAGGTATTATGCTAAGCAAAATAAGTCAGAGAAAGACAAGTATGATCCCACTCATATGTGGGATTTAAGAAACAGAACAAAATCCTAGGGGAAGGGAGGAAAAAATAAGACAAAAAAAAGACAAAATCACAGGGAGACAAACCATAAAAGACTTAGTCACAAGAAAGAGCGTTGCTGGAGTGGAGGTGGGTGGCAAGATGGGTAATTGATGGGCATTAAGGAGGGCATGTGATGTAATGAGCACTGGGTGTTATATACCACTGACAAATCACTGAACTCAACCTCTGAAACTCGTAATACACTACAGGTTAATGGGATTCAAATTTTAAAAAACAAGGGGATAAAAGTTTTGTAACATATTTATCTGGGGGTGGAGAGAAAAGGGACAAAGGGGTAACTAGACTCTAGAAGATGAGCCACTGTGCCTTTTTCAAGATGAAAGTTGTTCCACACACACTTGGTAAAGCCCTCCCTCTTTTGACCTTCAGCATCGCAGGAGAAGCTTCTGGAGCAAAACCCTCAGCCCTGGAGTCTGGATCTTTGACCAACATCCACCTGACCTGCCACTCTATTGGCAGAGGATTTTCTAGATAAATGAACCATCATTATTTCCAGAGCAATTGGCCTGATGCACACATGTGTACATTTCGGTGGCCTCACAGACATGACTGGTGAGCCTTCCCATGCGCTCCTGACAGCAGCTTGCTGAGAACAAGGCTTTACTGTCAGACTGACTTGGGCCCAAATCCTGTTTCTACCACATATTGTATAGTCTTGGAAAAGGTACATAACATCTCTGAAGTTGCTCATCTGTAAAATACCACCAAGTGTTGTTTTGAAAGAGGGAGCCCTATCCTTCCTCATTGTCGCTCTATCAAAGAAGGGCAGAAACACACCTTGGGTACATTGGTCCCACGTGGCTAACCAGATCCACTATAAAACAAAGGGAAGGGGTGAAGGACAGACTACTAACTGTCCCCCAGTATCCGTTCTCCCTTCTCCCCAGGGAAAAATCCGCTAGTTAACAGAGCTCATGAATGTGGCCACCACTGCTGCTAGGTGCATGGTCACATGATAAAGCCCTGGACAACAGAATCTAAGTGGAAGTATCAGCTATGACCCTTGTAAAGACTCTTCTAAAGATTTTTAGAGAGCAGAGGGAGAGGGACCAGCAGACTCCACCCTGAGCACAGAGCCTAATGTGGGACTCGATCCCACAACCCCAAGATCATGACCCAAGCTGAAATCAAGAATCAGACACCTGACTGGGCCACCCACACGCCCCATGACTCCTTTCAAGGAAGAAGTCTTCCCCTGTTAGATCTTTCCTCATTTCTGCCTAATGGGATGTAGGTGTGGAGACTGGACCCTAAGCAGCCATCTTGAACCACAGGGACAGAATCCTAAGGCCGACAGAGCAACAAAGACAGTTCAACAACAAAGTCTGGTGATCCAAGTTACCAGACCTATTAGGTTCCTTCAGTAAGGGAGAAGCCAACTTTTCTACCATTATTTTTCCTTTTACCCCAATAAAGCTGAATTTAAGCTTTATCAGGACTAGAACTTAACAGAATTGGTGGTAAATTTGCTCTTAATAAACGCTCAAGAACAGGTTTTTCAGAAGTATTTATTCCTGATTCCTTAAAAATGGAATCAGTCCTATTACCTGAAGCCTTCTTCAAGCAAGGCCACTGTTGGCCCCAATCTAGCATGCTTGTTAGAATCCATGGCATTCGAAGCTCTTCAAAATCATCTAGGAAACCCTGTGACTTCTGGACTGAAGCATTAAGTCCAAAATGAAAAGCACAACTTGGGAGAACTTGCCACCTCAAACCACGTCATATTCAATGAAAATAATCCTATCTACAGGTTTTACTCTTTCCTATGTGCTAAGTGCTATATACTTGACCAGGACCTCATTTAATCTTCAACAAACTTGGGAGTAGGTACTGTTATTCCTGTACTACAAATGAACACCTGGCTCTCAGCCACCTCACCAAATCTCTTCCCCAAAACACCACACTGATGGTTTCGGGCAGGACTAGAGAACACCATGGCCCTGCTTCCCCAAGTGCTTGCGTATTTAAATATGAAGAAGGTGAAGGGAAAAACCTCTGTGAGAGATGTTCCTTAGCAGACATGATTCCTAAGTGTAAAAGCCATCACTTAAAAAAAAAAAAAAAAGAGAGAGAGAGAGAGAGAGAGAGAGAGGTCTTTTTCTTCTGGTGACCTCTTAACTCCATCTCCCAGCTCACACAGAACCTTCCCAATACGGAAGCAGGATTTGGATTAACATCTACTCACTCTTGATTTAGGATATTTCATTTTAAACCTTATTGATCTACCCAGCATTGATAAAGCTTCTCAACTTTGTGTTGGCTCCTAAGATTAGTTTTGAATCATGCATTAGTGCCCTCCATCATTTTAAAAGACCTGACTGTCAGCTCTAGGATAAATTTAGAGAACAGCAGAAAATTTATCACCCAACTAGTTTGGAATTTGTACTTGTCTCCACTTGAGTTAGCAGGACCTCTAGTCAGATTCCAAAGTCCACATCCTGATTCAGGTTCTGTCCCCTTTATCCCACTTAAAAAAAAAATCTGGATCCATAAAAATATCAAGTAAGGTTAATATTTGGCCCAAAGAAGATTTGATGGTAGAGGAAACTAAACAGACTTTCATCCTAAAATAAGTTATCCTGAAATACAAAACCTCTCTCAAAACAGTACTAGTAAATAAAACACCAGAGCTGAAAATGTTCTTACGCTGAAACCAAAGTACAAGTAGAATTCGCTGATGGTGCTGTAAGTGGTTAATGGCTAAAGAGTCCGGGACAGGAACAGCAGAGGATTAAGGAGAGAAGAGGAGCTGCAGCCCCTCTGCCTTGAGTTTGCCTCCCTTGTCTACACAGTCATAGCCAGCTTCCATCTGTGGTGAAATACGCCCAGAGAGTCTGGGCCAGGGCAGCGGCTATGGCCCGCAATCGAAAAATGAGCGATCTCAAGCCCTGTGTTTGTCCAGAAGTATTAGATGCTGTTCACTCTTGCCCTTTCAAAGCTGACACGCACGGTCACTGTAAAAGAGACCTGGGCTGCTCTGGAGGGCTCCATGCTCACCAGCTCAGCATCAGGGAGGGAGATCTCTGGAGCCCAGAGTTAATAACAGGAGCACCAAGGCTACGGATGCCTTTCATCACATACTTTCTTTGAGGCCATGGGAAATCCGTTAATTTGCCAAAAGTGAACCAAGCCTACGCTACATGCAGACATGTATGCTACATACCAGACAAAACTCCTGTCCTCACAAAGTCTACCTTCTAATGTGGACACAGGGGTCAATACAGACGGTATGCAGTAAGTTCCTGCTGCAGATACTTGGATTCTGCACTCACATCTACAGGGCCCCCACCGTGCGGTACAGAGTTTGGCTCATCACAGGTGGATGAGCTGGGGGCTTTCCCCAGCCACAGGAGTGGGATTGGCCTTTACAGGGCAGAGCCAAAAGTGCTGGTGAATGAATGCCCCAGAAGTAACCCTCAACCATAAAAGAAGGGGAGGTGATTGATTTGCCTCTCCGTTCCAAATCTACCTTCCGCTGGCTTCCCGGGATGCGAGAGCATTTCCCCCCTCACCAACTGGCACGACATCTAACGTCCCCAACAGAAGGTTCTGGAGAGACCCTGGAGGAGGAAAGCACTGCTCTACCTGGTTCACAAGTTGCTCCCTAGGGAGTTTTGCAGCAAGGCATGTTCCCCGGGGGCCACTTCCCCTGGCACCCTAGAGGGTAGGGGCCCAGGGATTGCCACAGGTACATCTCCACCCACTTCACCACCCTGTTGGCATCAGCTACGCCCTCCCCGATTAGATCCAGATTTTGCCCTAATGGGGGCAGGAAGGAAGAAAAACTCCTTCAAGGGTGGTTCCTTCCCTGGTGCTCTGTCACAATCCTAGACACAGAGACCATTCCCTTTATCTGCCAGTGTTCTTTATAGTTCTAACACCTTAGTAGGTAATACCTAGGCACAGTTAATTTATTAAACTTGCCCTGTTCAAGTTACAGTGTGCTTTGTCTCCTAATTGGACCCAGACTATTTTAATGACTATTTCCTTTAATTCCTAGCTCAAAATATTAGAAACATGCCCCCAAGCCTCCTGAATTACCAGCTTCTCCTAGAATACCTGGAGAGGTTTCCAGAATTTTGAAAACAAAGAGCTTTTCCCTAATAATTCTACACTTAACAATCCACGCTCCAGCGGCACCTGCGTGGCTCAGGGGGTTAAGCCTCTGCCTTCAGCTCAAGTCATGGTCTCAGAGTCCTGGGATCCAGCCCCGCATCATCGGGCTCTCTGCTCAGTAGGGAGCCTGCCTCTCTGCCTGCTTGTGATCTGTCAAATAAATAAAATCTTAAAAAAAAAAAAAAAAAAAAAAACCCATGCTCCTCTGGATAAGCAAAACTTTGAGTAAACAGTGTTCATTTTAGCATTATTTCTATCTCAGCCTCTCTCCCTTTTTTAAAAACTCGTAGTTTGTATTATGTTAATGTCTTATTATTTTGCAGAGGAGGGAGGGTAGAAAGGGGGAAGGAGAGGGAGAATCATCAAGGAGACCTCCTGCCTAGCACGGAACCAGACACAGGGCCCCATCTCATGACCCTGAAACAATGACCTGAGCTGAAAATCAGGAAGTGGTCACTTAACCATCTGAGCCACTCAGGTGCCCCTTGTCTTTTTAATTTCTAAACCCAAAAGGGGTATAAAGTTCATGAAAACAGGTACCACTCAGTCCTGTTCATCTGACCCCCCCCCCCCACCCATGAGACTGGATGAGGTCACCAAGGGAGCCAGGGCACAAAGATCTAAAACAAGTTAAAAAGTACGGGAGAGAGGGAATGACAAGGAAAACAAGGCAATGAGAGAAGAAGCCTCTAGGCATCCAACCCCCATCCAATACTGGAGACTGGCCTTGTGGAACTAGAAGAGCAGAACTACAATCCCCACAGGGGTACCTGGTATGAAGAAGGTGGACGAGATAGCAGAAAAAGCACAGCTGAGGAGAGGGACCAACAACGTCAGACCCATCTGAGGTCCAGCAGATCGAGTTGGCTTAGGAAAGATCCAGAGCCTCCAAGGATCCTTCAAGAAAAGCCAAGAAGGTATATTGATTCTGTATGTGAATATTCAAGGGAGGGTGGGGAGGGGAGGAGAGGGATGGGCACACAGTGGGAGGAGAAGCTGCTGCACACATAGGAGGGGCCGCTGGGCAGCACAGACCATCAGCATCACGGGCCAGACTGAGTGAGGTCACCTGCAGCCCACAGGCTGAATGAGCACAGTGGACAAGGCCCTGTCTGGCAGGGGAAATACAGGAGGCCTAGAAGAAACCCACTCTCCTCTCCTCTTCCAACCTGTAAGCAGTTACCGGAGGGACCTCCTGGGGGTGGCGGGTGCCAGGAAGGTGGCACAGCTAGGTATCTGGGTACCACTCTGGAATGGAGAAAAGAAGCTCGAATCCACCTGGGAAAGGCCCATGATCATTTTTACTATTTGAGAAAGGCCCAGGACTAAGTTCTTCCCCCACTCATGGGAGTGAAAATCTCCTTTACAGTTATAAACTGTGGGATCTGTTGCAGTGCTCACAGGTTTTGAAGACCATTATAACAGTTCGATTTACACCTGTTACACGTGGCCTTCATGAGTGCTTCCCAAACTGTAGTTGTAGATGGAACATTGGTTGCAACTGGTCCAAGTTTTGCCAAATTTGGTTGCTATTTATACTATTATTTAACATTTCTCTTTAAGTCCCCTTGCTTTTATATTTTATATTATATTATATTATATATTTATAGCAATAAAAGGTTATATAGGTTTGTCATGCTCGTTTTATTGCATACGTTAAATACCTATTTATACCTATTAAAATAAAAGGTTTGATCTTTAGGCTAAAGTCATCTATACCACTGATAAATTTAACGTTTGGGAAAATGTATTACTGCAAGACGTGTAAGGTCCTTCATTATTTCCAAATCACGGTGAACAACTTGCAGGTTCTCTGGGAAGTGTCAGAAACGCTAAGATGGATCCTGTGAGCTGTTGGCATTTTCCTGATGGAAAGAAAGATACTCTACCCTATTTTAGGCTTTTCTCTTAAAAAAAAATGCTCATCACTGGAGACATTTGGAAATATCAAGAATAGAGCTGCTAGAGACTTCCATTTCCCTTGTAGGATCTCCATGTCCCCCTAGGGTGGTCAGCTTGTACAGAAGGAGACCTGTAATATTTGGTGCTCTCTAAACAGATAAAGGGAAGAGATTAAGGCAATTACAATATGTAAACAGCTTAGAGAATCTGAGCACATGTGGAAATGATATAAAAGATAGAAAACGAGAACCTGAGGTTCCTTCACCCGTCTCACCTCTGCCACTTACAGGTTGAGCTAGGGACCTGCAGGTAAACTGCTCCCCATCTCTGGAACTCAATTTTTCTTTTAGAAGTGGGCTAGATCAGACTGGAGCCTGTTAGGCTAAGGTTGGACAGACATTGTGGAGTAATACCCTAGCAAGAATAGAAAGTAAACAGTAGCACTAAATTCTTCTAAATTTGGTTATTCTCTGGGGAGAAAAAAATGGCAACTACTAGACAACGTGGTCTCTAAGGCATCTTCAGAAATTCTTTTAAAGATTTATTTACTTATTTGACAGAGAGATAGAGAGTACAAACAGAGTGGCTGGCAGAAGGGGAAGCAGGCTCCCCACCAAGCAGGGAGCCCAATGCTGGGCTCAGTCCCAGGACCCTGGGATCATGACCTGAGCTGAAGGCGGCCGCTCAACCAACTGAGCCACCGAGGCGCCCCCAGAAACTGACATTCTTTCCACGGTTTTGAGTCCACTATCCATGAACAGTTCAGAGGGGAAGCTCCATTGTGAGGAGTCCTCAGGGAAGAGGAGGAGAAGCTAGGAACAATCAAGGAAAAACGTTGTACACACCCAGGACTGAAAGGATAGGGGCCCTTCTCCTGCCCTGGGAGAAGAGATCGGTCCTTGAATATATGAGCACTAAAAGCTCACCTCAAACACGGTGCCACAACTTTGTTCAGTGGAAGCATGAGCAAGGAAATCCCAGTGGGCTGGCTTCCCCTGGGGACACACAGACTCAGCCCAGGAGCACCGAGGAGGTTAATTCATCCAGTCAAGCTTGGTCTGGCCCCGTGAGCTTGGCAGTCCTTGGGTAACGGGCAGTGTGACTGGCAGCGCTTGGGTTCCAGGCACTGATTTCCTCAGAGGTAATCTAACTTTTATGTTTTCTGCTCCACGAAACCCGTTCAACACAGCAATGTAAGGCTTTGTATTGACGAAGGCAATGCCTTCGAGGTACACGAAATGGCTCAAAGATTTACAGTTGCCTGAATTTTCACTTCTTACTCCTTTAACTATCGTCTTGGTCTTTTAAGCTTGACAAGTGTATCTCCCTTTGCGTGCATTCATATCCCATAATCCCTTGTTGCTACTGCGTGAACTGCCCTAGAATGGAAGTTTCCTGGCGCATGCAGGGAGGAGTCCGTCCATAGGGGTCACCTTTGCATGTCCCACCTGTTCTCTGCAGGCGCTGCCCACTCTGCAGATTCAGTCGCATGGCATTTCATTGTAGGACAGGCTAATGCAGACATAGTCACATTGGGGCCACACCAAAGACCTCTTCCAGGCTGGCCTTTAGGAAACATAGAAGAGGGACCCAGCTCCCCTGAAGCAGCTAGAATGGGAGTGAAGGGAGCGGTTATCCCCTTCAAATAATCTCAAGCTCAGAAAGGAGGACCCTCATCCAGGCCAAGCCCAGGGGTTCCAGCACGCAGGGCTCTCGCTGTCCACTCCTGACCTCACTCTCAAGGCTGTGCACGAAGGAGCCCAGCATCCCTTCACCACCCACGGCTCCCTCCACACCCCCCGGTGCCCCAGTCAGCGCTGACACTCAGTATCACTATTTTAAGTACTTCATACTTATTTCACACAGAACCAGCCCACCAGAAAACAAGGCCGCTACCACCATTTTACACATGGGGAAAACAGAATGAACTTGCCTGAAATCTGATTTCTAAGCACTGGAGCCAATATCCACACCCGGAGAAATGGCCAGCTCCCTCACACAGCTTGGAAAGGTACACATACACGGAGTGCCTGAGCCTGCTTTAGCGGATTTTCACACAAAACCACAGGCAAGATCCAGCTGCAAAGCCCTGGGACTCTGTATGGTTTAAAGCCTTCTGCTGGCATACAGCAGGCCCCAAAGTCACCACCAGAGAGGAATATAGGTAAGAAACATGGCTGAGGCCAGCTCAGATAGCCTGGGAGTACTAGTCCCCAGGCCAACTCCCCACCGGGCTGTGGGCCCACAGTGTCTGCCCACTCCGTGGAGCTGGGGCTGGTGGAGATCTGCCCCTGTGCCCCTCCACTAGGAAAATCTTGTGTGACAGGGACTATTTCTCTTTATAGTTTTTATTATTAACTTGGAAACATTTTTTGCTTATAGCATTTGCAAACAAACTCTGAAAGGTCTGGTTTTTAGTCAGAATCAGGCCAGGGGGACGGGACCACACACACACACACACACACACACCCACCCACCCACCCACACTCTCTCTCTCTCTCTCTCTCTCTCTAACTGGGCAATTCCTAATACCTGCCTGTACTTTCTTTAAGGTTCTTCCTTCACATAAGATGTCCCTAAACTATTAAAACTCCAGCTCAGGGGCACTTGGATGGCTCAGTAGATTAAGCCTCTGCCTTCAGCTCAGGTCATGATCTCAGGGTCCTGGGATCGAGCCCCACATGGTGGGGGGGGGGGGTCTCTCTGCTTAGCGGGGAGCCTGCGTCCCTCTCCTCTCTCTGCCTGCTTCTCTGCCTACTTGTGATCTCTGCATGTCAAATAAATAAAATCTTAAAAAAAAACTTCAAAATGCCATACTCCGGAAAGCTTTCTTAGATCCCTTCAGGCAAAATTCTTGCCACTCTCTAAACGCTAAGTTTTTGCTTTAGCTCCTTACGGATACCTTCATCTTCTATGTTTGTTAGTCGTCTCCCCTGATCTCCTGGGAGGATGGGAGTATCTAGCTATGCCCTCCATCTCCATAGTGATTAGAGCAATACCAATCAACAGATATTCGCTTTTATTTTCTAATTCTGGTCCCCAGTGATGGCTTTTAGAAATTAGATTGTAGTTATCAGTTATGATCTCTGGTGAGGATTAAAAACAGTGGAAAGACATAAGAAGTGCAAATAAAAGTGAATATTTGATTCAAAATGAGAAAAACTAGGTTAAGATTTTATTTCTTTGGGAAAGAAAGAGCTAGCACAAGCAGGGCGAGTGGCTGGTAGAAGGAGGAAAAGCAGGCCCTCTGCGGAGGAGGGGAAATCCGATGTGGGACTCCACCCCCAGACCCTGGGATCATGACCTGAGCCAAAGGCATTTGCTTAACCAACTGAGCCACCCATGCGCCCCAGCAGCTCACTTCTCATACAAGATTATAAATTTGCATTAAGGATACTATGGATCAAACCAAGAGCCTACTATTATTTCCATCTTACATGCTGGAAACACCTTAATTCTTCTGGTATAAACCCACTCATTGACCAAGTCTTTTTAGGTATATCAATACAGAAAATTGCTTTAATAGTCTCTCTTCAACCCTGCCACCCTCCAGTAATATTAGTGGATGCCTTAAAATATGTAAAAATATTCAATGCTCGATTATCCTCTGGGAATCTTAACCGTTGTTTTCGTGTACATTAATAATTTCTTGGTGTAATTTTTCCCAAGAGAACGTATCAAAGGAAAGTGTGCATAGATTTACATATGTTATTGCTAATAAACCTCCCAAGAAGAAAATAGCCTTCCATCCAGGTGGAAACCATATTGCTTTAAATCAAAGCTTAATGACGATCGAAGTATTTTTATAGAGTTACAGAACAATGCTAGGCTGTAAGTCAAAGGCAATTGGGAAATGTAAGTTGCAATTTTGACAAGTGGCTACTCACCTGATGGTCGTGTGAACACGTTCCAATCTCTACTAGGCTTTATCTGCCATTTTGTCTGCTCAGAATGTGTACACCCTTCTTAAGAAATAATCCCAAGACAGTTTGGGGGGAGGTGGAGGGATGGCCCGGTCTTCCATCATGGATGCCAAAAGGATGGCCATTCCCTCCCCCAGTTACCTGGCTCCAAGAACATACTCATGTGAGAATGAATCTTGGAGTAATAGGATTTACTAATAAGGAGAATCCTATTAAGATTTATAAGACAGTATCTCAAATTAGAATACTGCTGTGGGGAAATTTTTTTAAACTCCTCTGATTAGCTTAAAATAAAGAAATATTTATAAGTGACTTATTGGGATGTCTAGGATTGCTTCAAAATATTCGAGCAAGAAAACAATGCTTTAGAGAATAGATTAAGGTTGGCAGAATTGCAATAAAGAATCTAGGAATGGATTCATGAAGATTCATTATATTCTTATGACGTATGCTTAAAGTTTTTCATAAAAAGTTAAGCTTCTTAGAAATCCAAGAGTATTGCAGACAATGTCCTAGAGCAGTGGTCATGTCAGAGGCAGTGGTGAGCACCTCATGACGCTAGAGTCACCTACCTGTGACCATACCTGGCTAATCTTGGTTGCTGCCCATTTTCTGAGCTGGGTTCTCCAGTCTTCGTGAAGATTCAGTGAACTACCCAATGCCCTACAATGCATCTGTTTTCTGCTTAAGTTCCTATTGTTTACAACCAAGAACTTGAATACTAAAACCTAGTAAATTTAAAACTCCAAAAGACTTTCAGGTGGTCTCACCTGATAAGTACAACTTGTTAACATGACATTGGACCAATGATGTCAAATAGGTTATAGAAAAACAGCTGTTTTCTCCTAAATAGATGACTGGCTTTGAGAGTCAGTGTCCTACAAATTACCTTGTTACACCTGCTTATGGCCTCACAATTCTTCAACACGGGTTCCAGACAGCCATTGCCTCACGTAAATGAGGATTCGATATT
The DNA here is from genome assembly GCF_963455335.1 of Martes martes. Lineage (NCBI taxonomy): Eukaryota > Metazoa > Chordata > Mammalia > Carnivora > Mustelidae > Martes > Martes martes. The sequence goes on along the minus strand of NC_137902.1, from coordinate 44,374,971 downwards.
AGCCACTCCCAAGCAAAGCAGAAGAGGAAACTCTGCCACTTTTCCCTAAAATGATAATTTTAAAATGATAATTTTGAAATGATTACAAATGAGTTTGATTACTGTGTCTGCCTGCTTTTCCCCACCTTCCCTTTCCCAGTTGCAAAGGTGCAAACGTTAGAAGTACCAAATTCAAAAGGCAACTGTTAGGCAAGATGTTTAGACCTGAAGGGCTTTAGAATCCCTTCTGTTCAATCTCATCTCTGCACATGTTGGTTCGTAACTCCGGGAGTTCCTTGATGAAATCTAAAACTGGTTCTGAACATAACAAAGAGAGACCCCATAAAGTTTTGTTACAAGTGCTCCGGATCTTAACCGGCACAACCGGAGTCGTCCTAGTTTTGCAGACCGGCCCACTAAGCTTTCCCAGCTTACCCTGCTCTCCCACCTAACCTGCCAGCCCAGACACCAGCAACATCGTGGACGCCTTTTTATTTTTGTTTTTTTAAGATTTTTATCTATTTATTTGACAGGTAGAGAGGCAGGCAGAGAGAGAGAAGGAAGCAGGCTCCCCGCCGAGCAGGGAGCCCAACGCATGGTTGGATCCCAGGACCCCGGGATCAGGACCGGAGCAGAAGGGAAAGGCCTCAACCCACCGAGCCACCCAGGTGCCCCACGGACGCCTTCTTTAACCTTAGCTCTTCTTACAACTAACTCAGACTTCAGTCCAGAGTTGGGCATCGGAGCTAACGGCCCACAGGAGACGCTAGCCCTCCAGGCATCACCTGCTTCCCTTCTCTGCTTTGCACTTTGCCCGGGGCCTCAAAGATGCATCTTAAGCTGGTTGGTGGTTCCGGGCACCCCAACGTTCACGTGGCTGTCCGCAAGCACCAGCGAGGGGTACAGGCCACCCCTCCCCTGCACAAAGACACATAACCAGCCCAGGATCCGCCTCCACCTTGCCCCCTCCAGGGGATGCCTCTCTTCCGAGGCTGGTTTCTTTGGTCTCAGGCTAGTTCACCACTTGCCAGTCCACAGCCCTGGGGGCTCCCCGAATGAAACCTGAAACTGCCCGGGTACACGGCAAGGAGAAACGCAAGACAGAGACACGCAAGACAGGCCACGCCAGATTGGTAGACTGGAGGTTTAACCGCAATGGAACTTACCTACAAGGCCAGTCCTCAGCAGCAGCGAGAGGAGTAGCTCCGTACCCGCCAGCGGCTGTCAGCCAGTTTATATAGCGGCGTCGTCGCAGCACCAGCCCCGTGTACCATCCTCTCAACGAGGCCGTGCACCTGAAGCAGATTCCAGCTGGGGAAGGTAAAAGGACTCGTGTTCCAAGCATAGGGAGGGGGTCAGGAGACCCTGATTGCCCCACCCAGCTCGCTGGCAAACCCGGGCTTGTGTCCTCTCCGTGACCTCCTGCAACATTGTCTTCTAAGTGGTTTGCCACAACCACAAACCCCTGCCCCTTGCACGCACACACCTCATGCAGGTTCTATGGTAGGGTTTTTTGTGCTCTCTCAAGAGCAGTGGGGCCTAAGATTCTGCATTTCCCCCGCACAAGAGGAGGTGCCAAATTGCTTACTACAAATTCTGGCTTCTAGAACTTCCATAGCGTAAAGGTGGAAACGAATAAACAGGATGAAGGCTGGCCCACCCAGGCGGCGAAATTCAAAGAAACCCCCATGAACAGAAAAGTTCTCATTTCTTTTTTAAATTGATCTAAAAGTGTTTTTTTGTTTTGTTTTGTTTTGAAGTATAACAATCACTCTTCCTCCAAAGTTCAAGAAGGAAGCCCAGCATCACCACCCCACTTAGTTTGCACTTAGGAGCTCCGCACCCCATGTTGGGTTGGGGCATCTATCCACCAACTGTTACCCCCAGTAGTTGTTGGTCACTGGGGGGACACCAACTCCCTCCCCCACTTCCAGGCCTGAGCACCTGTGCTGAGCAAGCTCCCTGCACTTTGGAGAAGTTCTAGGGCAGAAAGCTGACACTCGTGAGTGCTCAAGCTGGAAGGTGGCTGCCTGAGCGCTCACATCACCCTGCAGCTGAACGCAGAGGGAGGCTGAGAGCACGCAGGCAGCCCGGGACCTCAACAGCATCTGCTTCCTGCCTCCTAAACAATGAAGTTCTAACAGGTGTTAACTATTTATGATGTTCCGTGAGTGCCTCAGGAGACAGCCGTGATATCTAATCACAGAACAATTTTATAATTTAAAAGGGATTTGATTCTCTTCTCTGTCTAGACAGAAAATAAGCTGGGAGAATGACTCAGACCCTGTATATTTAAACAGAACACTTCGTGTGCCCCTTAAGTTAAAATATGTTAGTCTCTAGTGTGGAAAGTCAGATTAATACGCATTACTTTGCAGGGAAACTAATTAAATTTTTCTATCTACCTTCTTGGCCTCTATCAATTAACTGTAATTTAAACTTTACCTGGGTCTTTCCATAGAGGAAATAAAGCACACAGCCGAAGTCCTGGAAAGCAAATACAGTGTTCTTAGGGGGAAACTCGTAAAGTACAAGATAAAAGCTGAGAAACGTGGGTAGTTTGCAGTTCAACCAATTTCAAACTCTATTATTCAAAGAGGATAAAGCCCAGACGGTACAAAGAAATTCACAAATATGCTGGCCCACATTATCCATTTCAAGGAGATATTAATGAATCATATTTCTCAAAATAAAGAAAATCAAGCAGAGAAACAGATCAAATCCCAGGACAAAGAAAACTTATCCCACATAATATTGCTTCCTGGGCTTTTCCTCATATGAGTTCTAGATGTTTCTGCAGGCTAACCAAAAGGATAGTTGAAGGAACAATCAGAATGAGAGCGAACAGAAAACTGTTCTCAAAAATTAGTGGGACTTTAACCATCCCTGCACAGCCTGTGGGAGCTAATGGGCAACACCAGCAGAAATAACTCATTTTTCTTGGGTCATACCGTTGCAGGGCACTTTAAGTGTTTCTTAGAGTTTCCAGGGATATTTCAGGTATATTTATGGACATGTCCACCCCATATGAGTGCTGCTACTGTCCCTCTGCCTCCCACCACATGCCCCCTTTCCCATCACAGCTGAACTCCTGGAACCCCTTAGACACCAATGCTGCACGGTGGTCTCCACACTTTCTCTTTCGCTCTGTTGTGGAAGTATCAAAGCTGTGGGGCTTATGCCTTAATGTCTTAGAGAAACAGTCTTGTCAGATTTTATGGATAACACACCTGTTCTCCAAGGGACTCCCATCTTCTGTGAAACCTAGGGAGTAAGGACTTGGACAAGAACCAAAGTGACAAACACTTCTAAATCCTCTCAACCACATCCCCGTGGCTCTGGATGGTTCAAGACTTAGTGCTTCCTTCTCCCTTCTCCCTTCACGTAGCTTTCAGTCCAGGAGGCACCGTATTTCTTCCATATATAACCAGATAGTCCTGAATCTCTGTCTAGGACCCCCCCCCCCACCTTGATTAAAAAAACAAACAAACAAAAATGGTTGTTTTTCTTTTCTTTACTCGATTTTTAATGCATGCTTTCCTTAATAAGCACTTTTTCTACCCAATTATTCATCAGATATTCCCGTAACATTCTCCGGGGATCATATTAAAATACAGGTTCAGTAGAACTGGGATGGGGCTCAAGATGCTACAGTCTTCACATGACACGGGGTGATACAGCACTGCTCATGCTTCTGACCTTGGACCAACCCTTGCAAAGCGAGGCACCGAGTATTTACAGATAAATATGACACATCGTGCCCTTCCAGGAGGTTACAGTATGGCTAGAATAATAAATGTATCCCTATACAGTCAATAGTACAAGAAAGCCTATGTCTGAAGAATGAGTACCCGTTCTCGATAATGCCCAGATCATGGTCCATGACCAAACTCATATGAACATGCACAGCAACAGAGGTTCTCAAACTTGAGTGCCAATCAGAAATACCTGGGGGCCTTGTTCAATGCAGATTACTGGGCCCTACCCCCAGAGCTCTGTCTTAGTAGGTCTGGGTTGGAGCTCAAGAATCTGTGACTGTAACAGATTTCCAGGTGATGCTGATGCTGCTGGCTTAGGGCCCACAGCTTGAGAGCCTCTACTGTAGCAACCTCAGGCCAGAAAGCCTCCTGCTGAAGGGACAGATGCCTTCTAGTCATCCATGTGAATGAGGATAAATTATTCCTGGATGCCTGCCCACCCCAGCCCCCGACAAGACTTTTAAATAGAGTCCAGACCCCTAACACATGCTCCCCTGACACACAAGTTCACAAGAGCCTTTCAATATTAATCTCCATCCTTTTATCTTTAAGCTGAGTCTTTGTGTTTAAAGATTTTGTGTGTGTGTGTGTGTGTGTGTGTGGATTACTTGTAGACAACATACTGTTGGGTCTTTTGTTTTTTAATACACTCTCCACTCTGACGATTTCTACCTTTTGGTTGGTATACAGAGACCATCTAAATTTAAAGTGACAAATGGTATATTGGATTAATTTCCACCATGTTTGTAACTGGTATCCATTGTTGCATTTGTTCCTTTGTTTCTTTTTTTGTCCGTCTTTTCCTTCCTTCTCAGGTCCGAATTGGCCTTTCACGTGATTCAATTTTATCTTATCAGTGTATCAATTATATTTCTTTTTTTATACCTCTTCTAAAAAAATGCTAGTGCTCGCCCAAGAGCATACAATATACATATTCACCTAATCTCAGTCTACTCTGAAATGACACCATACCTCTTCATGTATATGTAGTGTAGCTCCTGATTGCAAAGCATTCCCAGTGCGGCTCCTCTGTCCCTTGTGACATTGTTGTCCTTATTTTCAATTATCCACATGCTAATTATCACCCAATTGTTATTATTATTGCCTCAAAAAGTTATCTTTTAGATCAAGTAAGAATAAGAAAACAAGGGGCGCCTGAGTGGCTCAGTCAGTTAAGTGTCCCATCTCTTGATTTTCCCTCAGGTCATGATCTCAGGTTGAGGGATCAAGCCCCAGGTCAGGCACCGAGCTCAGTGGGGATTCTGCTTGAGGTTCTTTCCCTCTGCCCCATTCCCCATTCACGTGCATACACACTCTTTCTCTCAAATAAATAATAGATCATTAAAAGAAAAGAGTAAGAAAAAAAAAAGAAAAGAGTAAGAAAATAAATGACTTTATCTTTTTTTTTTTTAAAGATTTTATTCATTTATTTGACGGAAAGAGATCACAAGTAGGCAGAGAGGCAGGCAGAGAGAGAGGAAGAAGCAGGCTTCCCGCCGAGCAGAGAGCCCGACGTGGGGCTCGATCCCAGGACCCCGGGACCACGACCCGAGCCGAAGGCAGAGGCCCTAACCCACTGAGCCACCCAGGTGCCCCAATGACTTTATCTTTATTCCTTTGCCAATGCTCTTCCCTTCTTTATGTAGATCCAAGTCTCTGACATACCATTTTTCTCCTGCCTAAAGAACTTCTTTTAACTTTTCTCACAGGACAGGCCTGGTGGTGATAAATTTCTTCAATTTTTGCAATTCTGAAAGTCTTTACATCTTCACTTATGAAGTTCACATTTTACTGGATTTAGAATTCTAGGTTGGAGGATGTTTTGATTAACACCTTAAATATTTCAGGGGCACCTGGGCAGCAAGTCAGTTGAGCAAATGGCTCATGGTTTCAACTCAGGTCATGATCTCAGGGTAATGAGATCAAGCCCCACGTTAGGCTCCACACTCAGTGCAGAGTCTGCTTGAGATTCTCTCTGTCTCTCCCTCTGCCCCTCCCACCTATGCTTGCTCCCTCTCTCTCCAAAATAAGTAAATAAATCTTTTTAAAAACATATATCATTCCGGGGAGCCTGGGTGGCTCAGTGGGTTAAAGCCTCTGCCTTTGGCTCAGGTCATGGTCTCAGGGTTCTGGGATCGAGCTCCACATCAGGCTCTCTGCTCAGCAGGGAGCGTGACTCCCTTCCTCTCTCTCTGCCTCCCTCTCTGCCTACTTGTGATCTCTGTCTGTCAAATAAATAAATAAAATCTCAAAAAAATATATATATATATACACACACACATATATATATCATTCCCTTCTCTTCTTACTTGCATGGTTTCTGATTAGGAATCCAGCATAAATCTTATCCTTGTTTTTCTGTAGGTATGTGATTTCCCACAACCACTGCCCACCCAGTAGCTCCTTTCAAGATTTTCTCTTTGTCTTTTTTTGCCTGCAGTTTAAATATGATATGCCTAGATGAGAGTTGCTTTTTTGTTTAGGGGAGATTTGTTTTGCTTGGAGTCGAGAGTGGGGGCTCCTTTAACCTGCATGATGTTCTCTGTTCCTGGATCTGTGGTTTGGAGTCTGTCATTTATTCTGGAACAGTAAATGGAATGTTACCAGCTGTTATTAAATCGGGAATTTCTTCTGTTCCATTCCCTTTCTTCTCCTGATAGTCCAACAATGCATGTGTTAGACGTTTTGAAATTGTTCCTTAGTTCTTCAAGGTTCAGTTCTGTCTTGGGTTTTTTTGTTTGTTTGTTTTCATACTTTTTTCTCTGTGCATTTCAGTTTGGGAAGTCTCTACTGACCTGTGTTTAAGCCCAGTGATTCTTCCTTTGGCTGTTTCGAGTCTACTGATGAGCCTACCAAAATCATTCCTCTCTGTTACAGTGCTTTTTGTTTTCTAGCATCTCCTTTTGATTCATTCTCTCTGCTTACATTAGTCCTATATTCTTGCATGTTGTCCACTTTTTATATGAGAGCCCTTAGCATAGTAGTCATAGCTATTTTAAGTTCCATGTCTGATAATTCCAAAATTTGTGTCATATTTAAGCCTGGATGCAAGGATGGCGTTTTCTCTTCAATATGTGTATTTAGTTTTGTTTTGCCCTTCAGTATGCCTTGTAATTTTATGTTGAAAGCTAGGTGTGCTGTATCAGGTCATAGGAACTGAGTAAATAGGTCCTCAATGTGAAGACTTATGGTCACGGGGGAGGAGTCAGGTTAGGCTTAATGTTTGTTTAGCTGTAGGGGCCAGAGGCTTCAAATTCCTCTCACATCCTTAGTGTTGTCACCCCTCTTGACTTTAGACTTTCCTAAGCACTCTTCCCCCTCAGAGAAAGTCTGTATCTTCCTGGTCTCTCAGCTGTAATTTTTGTTATTTCATTGGAGTCTTGGCAAAGTATGGGGAAGGAAAATGTCCTATAGTCTTACGATCAAATGTCTGCACTTTAGTGGGGCTAGGACCCAGGGCTATGAACTTCACAAGTGTTTCTCTGAAGCATAGCTTTCTCCCCTTTCCTTCTCTGGCTGTAGCACTTCTAGTCTATTTCCTTGATGCCCAACCTCTGCTGACTGTGTTTTACCCTCTTAGGTAAGACAGAAAGGCTAGAGGAGACTGGAGTGGAAGGAATATGTTTGCTCCAGGTGTAGGAAGGCCCTGACAAAATCTTTACCTCTAGAGAGAAGGCATGTTGAAGAAGACTATGGGCATGTTTCACAATGGCTACTTTCCCCCTGCCAGAGCTACAGAGGATCTTCCTCAGATATCCACCATAAGAACTTGGTAAAGGGGGAGCATGGCTGGCTCTGTCAGAAAAGCTTGCAATTCTTGATCTCAGGGTCATGAGTTCAATCCCCACACTGGATGTAGAGATTACTAAAATAAATAAATAAACAAACAAATTTTTAAAAAAGAACTCATGAAATTATGAAGGACCCCCCTGAGGCTGCAATTGCTAGTCCAACTGCTAGTCCACACTCAACCTCCAGCAATTTACCAAAATTACCACCAAAGTGTTCTTTCCAGTTTGTGTTTCCAGAAACTCCCAGTCCAGGTCAATGGATCTTAGCTGTGTCTTTCTGGTTGAGCCTGTCTCTCCAGGATTCAGGGTGGTAGTCTTCCCTGCATCCTCCTTTCCATAGTAAGTCCAAGAAAAGTCATTGGCTGTCACTTTGTTGGGCTCTTGTTTGTAAAGATAAGAGTGACAACTTCCAAGCTCTTCACATGTAGAAGGTGAACCGGAAGTCTTTACAGTGTTAATCTAAACATAAGAGGAAAGGAAGTCTATCATAAAGGAAAGTTTGGGATAGAAAGAAAATAAATTCTTCTGGCATTTCCAAACCCAAGACTATCTATGCCACTGAAGCACCTTCCTCGGAACTTTTGTTAGGAAATAGGACTAAGAACATTAAAAATTCAGGTGCTTGGGTATGATGTTTCCACCCAAGACATCCATAGCCCTCTTGTAGAGGGGCCTGATTTGATCCCTAGTTCATTCAACCCCACAGATAATTTTGTTCTTACCTATATCAGTTAAGTTTGAAGAGATCTGATTCCATGCATATTCCATTCCAATGATGGAATAATAAGCCATCACTTTTATTTCTAAAGAGGGAATATTTACAATAAATAATAGCCACAGCTAAAGAGCTTTAGTGTTAGGCAAACATTCTTGAATTTAAAAACGGAATGGCTTCAGTTAGTTTTGTGCTGACTCAGTACTCATTTGGAATATGTTCACCTCCTTGACTATTGGCACATTTTTTAAATGTGTAAAGGATCCTGTTGTTCAAGTCCCAGTTCTTATATCAAGCATCTGATTCAGATATTAAACATGATTAGAAACTAGAAATATAGGGCGCCTGGGTGGCTCAGTCATTAAGCGCCTGCCTTCAGCTCAGGTCATGATCCCAGGGGTCCTGGGTTCGAGTCTTGCATTGGGCTCCCTTCTCAGCGGGAAGCCTGCCTCTCCTACTCCCCCTGCTTGTGTTCCCTCTCTTGCTGTCTCTCTGCCAAATAAATAAATAAAATCTTTTTTAAAAAAAAGAAACTAAAAATATAAATTAAATGAGGAATGAGGTATATTTGTACTCACACTATGTTGACAAGGTTAGAAGCCAGTGGACTAGAGAGCATGGAGGTGCAAAGTGCAGGCTTCTGATCCCCTGACATGGCTGTCATGAGTCATCCTAGAAAAGCCCCTGCTTGGCTCCTCTCGAAGTTTTGGCATCCTTGCCTGAAAATGGGAGGAATGATAGCACCTGTTAATGAAGATTCACCTGTTGTAATGAAGATTGAATGAGGGAACCCATGAAAAACTTAAGGCAGTCTCCGACAGACAGTGAAAACTAAGTAAGTTTTCCTTATTGCCAAATGCAGTGTCATTGTACATGTCTGAAGCACTCGAAATGCATTACTTCTGCACATATATAGCCTATAATCAACACAGGCTTCAAACCTAATGTCTCAAATTGCTTTGTACTTTATGCCCCTTTTGGCTTTTCCCACCCCACTGTTTTTTCAGTCCTTCAAGTTATCTATCAGACTTTTGACCTTTTTTGTTACTTCCTATTTCCTTTTGTTTCTCTTATTTAGAATTACACCTCCAGTCTGAGCTTCACAGAAGAATGTCAGCTTCACTAACGTTTACTACCAGCAAATTCCTAGACAGAATTTGTGTTGCCTTTCCACCTCGTTTCCCATGGAGAGACCTACCCCACCTGACCCTGCTCTAGCCTGTGGATCTCCCACCCACACGGCAAACCTCAGTTGGTGACATCATAATCTGTAAGCTCTTTCAAAAAGCAGTACAAAAGTAAATATGGAGAGCTTAAATATTCATCCCTCTGGCCTAGTAATCTCACTTTTGAAAATATATCCTAAGAATAGAACATAAAATATAAGGATAAAACCATGGCACACAACATTTTTTAATACAGCTTTATTTTTTATAGTGATAAATTAGGAACTAAAAGTCCAACAGTAGAGGAATACTTAATCAACTTACAGCACAAACACTCTGTGGAATACTATGCAGTCATCAAAAAGAATAATGAGAAAGACTACATAGCAACTCAGAGTAATGCTTATGAGGTAACTGAAAAATCCAGGGATAAAACTATATAAATATAAATATAAATAAATATATATATATAAAATATATATATATTATATATAAAACTGTGTGATTGCAATTATATAAAAAATATGGAGGCATATAGAAAGAAATAAGGAAATACTCAAAAAGGATAGTAACTGTGTTAATGAGATTAGTAATGGTTCTCTTTTCTGTTTTTTAACATTCTAGAGTATTATTACATCATTTTTAAAATGAAAAGAAGTTCTTTATAAAATGGGGTGGCTGAGTGGCTCAGTCTATTAAGTGTCTGCCTTCAGCTCAGGTTATGACCCCAGGATCCTGGGATGGAGCCCCACATCCAGCTCTCTGCAATGCTTCTCCCTTTCCTTCCCACCTGTGCGTGCTTGCTCTCTCTCTCTCTCTCTCTCAAATATATAAATAAAATTGTTTTTTTTTTAAGTGAAGCTTTCTATTTAAAAAAAAAAGAGTTCTTTATAAAATGTAAATAAATAGTTACAAGGCCAAATTCAGCTTCCCGAATATCTTGTACTTTTAGCTCAAATGACTCATTCCAGGCTTAATTTCAAATGTTCAAAGGATGTTCTAGAAGCAAATATTTCTCTTTCCAGATAGAATATAGAAAGTAATTTAGTTTACTGAGGAAAATTTGACCTCTATGTTGAATTAATGTTATACAAAGCTAATGCTCTTGCTCCTCTGTGAGCAGGGCATGTGTTTTGAATTGTTTTTCCCCTCGTGGGGATAAATTTGAGCTGAACTATTCTATCTCCTTTCACCTTGCTCTCCATTCAGCTGATGATGAAGCATTTGTAAGGCTGGGGATTGGGGGCACTTAGGAACCTGGCCAAGCAAACCAAATTGACCTGTCCACTGAGCACATTGAGACCTTGGCCAAATACTCAATTCAAACGAGCTGAACTGAGATATAATAATGAAATGTTTTTAGGTGATTCTGTGCCAGCGAGGTAAAGCACATTCTTTGACAGTGGAATGATGAATTATCTTGTAAACCACCAGATAACATTGTATGTGTGTGTGTGTGTGTGTGTTTGTGTGTGTGTGTGTTTTAATATAAATCACCTGGAGAAATAAGGGGGCTTGCTCATGCTAATGTACAAAAAAAAAAAAAAAAAACTTGAAACCATAGTCCATGAGTGTGAAAAGGGGAGCATGTCTAATAATAATCTAAATTGGTGCCCCCTCCCCTGTTCCACCCTATCTCTTCCCAGGCTCCTTCAAACCCACTGAAAGGGTGATCTATACAGAGTCTCTCCTTCTTCACTTCCCGCAGGGATCTGCAGGGTCTGCCCTCACCACTATGCTGAAATGATTCTGATTAAGGTTACACATTAACTCCGAGTCGCCATACTGTTTCAGCCTGTGCCTTGACTCTTCTGTAACTTGCGTGCCAGTGAACATCCCCTCCTCCATGAGATCTTCCTCTACCTGCATTCCCCCACCGTGTTGGTTTTCCTCCTACTGTTCCAGGTGCATATTTTCATTCTTTCGGTCTGAGTTCCTTTTCTTCTTTCTGCCTTTATGTTGGTGTTCCTTAGCTTGTTATGACTTCTCTGTTTTCACATACTTATCCTGGACAAACTTCATGCATTTTCATGATTGCAACATGCACCTACCTACTGAGGACTTCAAGATCTGTGCTTCTATTACAACCTTCTCTTCTAAGCTCCAGCCTTTTGTATGACTAACTTCTAAAACAATTGTCCATGGATGTTCCCTGGGGACACCTCAACTCTTCATGTCCATTGCTGATTTTTGTCTCGGCTCTCTTCTTCCAAAACCATTTATTCCTACAATATTCCTCATCTCCAAGACAGAAACCTGACACAATGCTTGATGCCTTCCTTGCTGGTTCACATCTAAAAATTCACCATGTTCTCTTGATTCGACCTCTTAGATATGCCTCATATTAATTGCTTACCTGCATTGTCCTTGCTTAAGTTTGGTCCCTTGTCATCTCTCCTAAATTATTTCAACTCCCCTAACTAGTCTCTCTGCCTCCAGTCTTGCTTCTTTCATTCTCTCGTCCATATATTAAAAACATGGTAATCTTGTCATTACTCAAAATAACTCAGCGACTCTTCCTTACAGACGAACTCCAGTTACTATATGTAGAAGAAACGATGGGAATAGAAATTCACCCTTTGAACGCCACAATCGTAGTAGATCCAGGCAAGGTCCATGGGTAAATGCTAAAATTAATGGGCAAACAATTAAGAAGTTAGACATTTGTATGGCGACAAAGAGAGTCCCTCTGAAATATTTAATAATCACAAAGGGAAAATAATAACTTCCGGGTGCATAACCTTAGCCATGTGAAAGAGGTTAGCATCACCAATAATAAGCACATCAACATCAAATACCACCTGATATCATGCACTGAGAAGGGCAAATCACTTCTGTAGTATTCTTGCCAAAGAAACCATCACCTCAATCTAATCGTGAGGAAATTTCAGAGAAACCAAAATCGAGAGACATTCTACAAAATAACTGACCTGTGATTTTGAAACACGTAAGGTCAGGGAAGACAAAGGAAGGCTGAAAAACTGTCACAGATTAGAAAATACTAGAGACATGACAACAAAATATATGCAATATAGTATCTTGGATGGGATCTTGGAAGAGATTTTTTTTCTTAATGCCGTGGGAAAAGTGATAAACACCTGAATAAAGTCTATAATCATTTGTATTGTACCAATGTAAATTTCTTGGTTGTGATAAATAGATAAACTGTTGACATTAAAGGAAGCTTGGTGAATAACAATTGGACTTTATACTATTTTTGCAACTCCTATGCAAGTCTAAAATTCTTCCTAATTATAAAGTAAAAAACACCAGAGTGTTTTGCAAGTACTTATAAAATAAACTCCATTTCTTTAGCATGACATTTAACGTCCCTCATGGTCTGACCTACTTGTCATGTCTGTCTCCCATTACTGCTCATAACACACTCAAGGCTTCAACTGCACTACACTTCTTACCTTGAACCACTTTTTATAAGCCTACACACACACGCACTCATACACTCACTCGACACACACAAGGCCCACAGATAATTGTCTAATTTTGTCATTAATGGACATAGGGTTAAATTTTGGGTTCCCTGATTCCTAAACCACTGTCTTTATTGAATCAATATAATTCCAGTCTGCTCACTGGGACACCCAAGTTATGACATATGACACGTCACAGCTAAGTCAAGATAGTCAACTTAATTTTTCCATCAGCTTAATTGAACCCTTTGGTGGGGACTAATACCCTATAATGGTGTATGTCACGTTTGGAACTAAGGACTTTGAACTCATTCATTTCAAATGCAAACACTGAAATCAATTCTCATGAAGCCAGAAATGGGCACACTTATGCACATTTACAAAGTGCATAGTTCTGCTTTTATCAGTTCCATTACAATCCTGTCTAAATCCTAAAGTGAAAATGAATGTCACTGGGAAAAAATTACTGGTGCATATAAAACAGCCTGGCCTAACTTTTTAATATATTCACAAACAGGGATTTCATTCTTTTATTAGTAGTTAGGAAAGGTTGCATTAATATTCAGTAGTTATAATGTGCCATTCTAAATTGTTCATAATTTCCCATGGGGGAATAAATTTTTTGGAAAATATTCCCAGTAGGTGAATGACTTTAATAGCGCAGTGTCTGTAAAGATGGCAAATAAAATGGCTCGTAGATCTAGGCTTTGGCAAACAGTTGAAATAGCTCTTCCTTTATAGATAAGTGTTATCCCTGCTCATTTGAGGTTGATCAAGATTGGTTAGCTTCTGTGTATAAGTGTGTATTAACTTTTGGGGTCCTATCCAACTTAGGGTCCTGAAATCCTTTCTAGAAATCTATCAAAGTTGACGCCTTAGTAGAAAGAGCAGAGAACACAGGCATATGAGCTTGAGGAAACTGAAGAGCTCTGAAATAAAAGAAATGAAGACACTAAATGAAATTTTGGGTTTCAAAGGGCACCTGGGTGGCTCAATGGGTTAGGCATCTGATTCTTGATTTCAGCACAAGTCATGATCTCAGGGTCATGAGTTCAAATCCCACACTGAGCAAGGAGCTTATTTTTAAAAAATAATAATATAAATAAATGAAGGAATGAATGAATGAATGAATGAATAAAAACATCTTTGGGGCACCTGGGTGGCTCAGTCCATTAAGCAACTGACTCTTGGTTTTGGCTCAGGTCATAATCGCAGGGTCTTGTGATTGATCCCAGGCAGGCTCCACACTTAGCAGGGAGTCTGCTTAAGATTCTCTCCCTCTGCCCATCCCCCTGCCCATGTGTGTGTGTTCTCTCTCTCTCTCTCTAATAAATGAACTAACTTTTATCAATAATAAAGTTTACCACTTATTTAATCTTTATTTATTTGAGAGAGAGAGAGAGAGAGCAGCCAGGAGGGACAGAGGGAGAGGGACAGAGAGAGTATAAGCAGACTCCCTGTTGAGCACAGAGCCCACCTCTTGCTCAATCACATGACCCTGAGATGATGACCTGAGCCGAAACCAAGAGTCAGTCAGTCATTTAACTGAGCTACCCAGGCACCCCTAAATAAATAGATCTTGAGAGAAAGAAAGAAAGAAATTAATTAATTCTGGGTTTCCAATCTCTCCTTGGTTGAGGAGATAAAGAGTGACCACCAACCTTTATTTACTTTTTTTAAATTTTGTTAATACTAGCAAGTCGATGTTGCAGAAGGGGAAATTTCTTACTCAAGTGAGGAAAAGAGCAACTAAAGCCACAGAAGCAGGCAAGCAATCATAGCAGGACAGAAAAGACTGTAATCCTGTCAAAAGCTTGTCTTCGTAGAGTGCTGGAGAGCACCATGGAGCACTCTGCAATTCACAGGCAGGACCAGATGCCACACCACCTGGCCGGAAAGAATCACAGCAAATACACACAAAGCTCATGATGGACTCTTCCAGAATTTGCTCACAATCAAGTAAACAACCTTTTCCTTGAGAGTCCCATGTATGAGGATTCCAACCTTTTGAAGTAAGAGCTACTTTTCTGTCTCCCAAAGCCCTGACATAGATTTGTATATCTGGATGCAAGGAGCTGACGTTTCCCAAACAGGCTTACATTCATGGGCAAAAACACCAGAGATAATGGAGACGGTGTGAGGGGAAGATTGGGGGACTGCCCCCCATCAACAAATCCCTTCCTTGATGGAGAGGTCAGCAGAGTACATGAGAACAGCAACTGTCCTAAAAGTAGAAAAATGAGATTATGGGAACATACATATTAGGGGAACATAAAGATAAGTCGATGAAAGAGGTAAATGGATAGACCAACTGTGACTAATCTACATTTGTAGAAAAGGTTCTAGACTTATATAACCATAGTATTAACAGTGCTTATCTCTGACCGCTGGGATTATGGTCACTTAGTTTTAATTACTTTTTACTCTGTCAAGCATTTGCTTTCTTAGGTCTTTCAGGTAAAGTTGGTCAGTGATTGGAAGCTCCAGCTCTAGGTAGCATCCTCGCTAGGAAAAAGATTAAACCAAATGATGAAATGTTCCTCCTGGATCTAGGATATTGTTACAGAGCACTAAAGAGGGAACAAAGGAGATCAAACGGGGATCTGGGTACCACACGAAGTGCCTTTGTTGAACAGAAGAATGAGCTTTTAGCATGTATTTCTATAGAAATACTGATTTTATTTGACAATTACCTTCCAAATATTTATACACGACCTTCCTTTATTATTTTAATCACCTTTTAAATGAGACTGTAAAAATTACAAGTGAATTGCTTTACTGTAAGAACAGCATTATGCTTTACATTAAGGGAACTCTAAATAAGGAAGAAAATATTAACCCTAGTTTTATTTTAGAGATATTTGTTAACTTACATCTGAAATTCTGTGAAACAAATGGTTGTTCCAAGTTGCCTTTACTAACCTCAACATCTAAAAAATATATATAATTGAATACCATGGTTTCTTGCAGAAATGGTAAGATAAAGAATTGCTTTATGGTAAATTTATTCAGAAGTCTGATTCCTCACAAACAGTGTCATTAGGACTTTTGAACCAAAAGCCCATCCCTACCACTCAGAGGCACAGGCTCATGAGTACCCACAACCAGACAATAGGAAGCAAATGCTATGTTCCCACTATCTTAATAATTCAGATTTTGTGGTAAATGTGCAAAGTGTTTGGCTCCCATCTGCTATCGGTAACTTGACAGTTCTGAAATATATAATGACTTCTTTCCTTGAAATTAGCCTCAAAGGATGTTACATATTTCAACTGGATACTAACAAACTGATAGCTTTGAACAAATTCCTTCTTTTTCCTGGAAAGGTCACACTGCAGAATGTTAGGATCTCTTTAGCTCCAACTGTCGGGGCCTCAACATTAGAGTCTCTGCCCAGTGTAAACCTGCAAGCTACAAACGTCTATTCATTTCTAAAGCAAGGACTAAAAATAAAACAGTAAATAGAGATAAATGTATGAATGAATGAATAATGAACATCAATGCTTCTACATAAGAAGGATTTGGATCTAAATATTATTCTGGTTTCTCTTAAGAACAAAGCTCAGGAACCCCAACATGCTAAATATTAGATCATGTTCTCAGCAACTGTGCTCCCAAGTCCATGGTGATATGGGTGCTGTCTCCATATGTCCCTGTTTAGATATTTATTATAAAGGCTGGAACAAAGAAGTTTCTCTTTTTAAGTAAATATGATTATGTAAATATACTTAGCTCTACTAGGTAAGCCCCCAAGCCCTATAACCCGTGCCCAGAGAGGTATCTAGAATGCAGTGCAGGAGCCAAAGTCATGGCATGCTCTGGTTTTTACCCCAGATCAAACTTTTAAAACTTCACTCCAAGGAGAAATTGTATTAAACACAGACTCATTTATTTTCTGCTGATGAGCACAGCCATGTGAACAGCTGATCAAGTCCTCTCTCCCTGTGAAAGGTGCCAGCAATGTAGTTATGAGTTTCAGCTCCAAGTTTCAAAACCACCCTATTTGCTAATGAATTGTAGATTTGTTGCCATTTCACTCGACTAAATATATAAATGACTTAGTTCTATCTTTTTTTGTCTTACTTAGCAGGAATGGCAAGGAAACGTGCTCCACCTACCAAGAAAAAAAAAATCTTTGATACATCCATCGGGGAAATGAATGCAATGCGAGGTGATATGAGAATTTCTGGAGACGTGTCAAAAATCCTTAACCAAAAAGTTCTCAACATGAGGATGCTGAGTGTGTGTTTTGAAATCTGGGTGAGTGAACCCTGGCGGCAGAGTTTTCACGTGGCATCTGCTGAGGCTCTACAAAGAAGCGTCCTCCGTGGTCCGTTGACAATGACCCTGTGCTGGGACCATTGTCAGGGAATGTCTTACTGAGCCTCCATTTCATGCAATCTCAAAGCCTTCAAGATAGTCACATAGGGTATGGCATCTATTACAAATTTCTGCAATCTAACCCTGCAATGACTTTTAAAGAGAGGACAGCATCCATGATTTGCCCGGTCCAATGCAAAATAAAATTCTTAATAACTTTTGAACATTTTTTTTTAAAAGCAAAAGCAGAGCATTAAACCAAGCACTGGATACTTCTAAGTGGAGGTCCTTAAGTAACCGCACAAGTCACACACTCATAAAGACATCTCTGCCTTCTCTTACACTCAGTGCCATGTCATAGCTATACTTCTCCCCAAGAATCCATTGTGATTTCTCTGGTTTTACGCCCCCTCAACTTCTTACATAGGGACAGTGTATGTTTGAGCCTGTGTGGGTGTGGGTGTGTGGGTGTGTCTGTGTTAAGAACCCAGGAAATGCATTTTGAAAAAAGCAGAGAACACTGACTGGGATTTACTCAGTCTCATTAAGCTCACTGCTGGATTTCTTGAAGCCTTGGACTCCTGAGCCGAAGCATGAGATGCTCACCTTTAAATCCTTGCTGTAGATTATTTTTCAAACATAAAATATTGCCTTAAGCATAATAATATCCAATGCTCACATTCATAATACAAAAAGAATATTGAAAGGAGAAATGTCAGCATTTCTACTTAGAAGTATAATAAAAATACAGGGAGGTTAGGCATGAAATATTATAAAATATGAAATGCTAGGACTACTTTCATTAATATTAATAATTACCATTCTGCATTTAACCAGGTATGATTAGTAATTGAATTGTTTAAATTAATGCTACAGCGCGATAGATTCAGTATCTATAAATAACATTAAGGTTTTTTTTTTAAATTATTGATATTTTCTTTAAAACCTAAATTATCCAAAGATATTGCCAATGATCCCAGGGTACTGGACCTGGTTTTAATGAGGAGTATCTCCAGAACATTGCTAAGGGAAATTCTCCACCAGCAAATAAATACAAAGTAGCAAAATGCCTGAGAGAAAGGATGAAAAGCAAATGTACATTCAATGATGTCTAAGCAAGGTTAATTTGTAGCCCAATGTGTGGCTTTAACGCACGCAGCTAGCGCCACCTATAGGAACAACAATGAGGAACTGTCCCGACAGCCCCCAGGCTGTTCCAGCAACAATTGAACTGGATCAAACATCACAAAGGAATGAGTCAGCATTTTAGTGAAAAACTGTGGTCTTTGTTCGGTAAACAAAGAGCACTTCTCTAATGAGCCTCGGCACTGAGCTACTAAAGATTTATTGGAATGTAAAACGTGGTGTATTATCAAGGCTGCTTCTTAGTCTTATCCCAACCTATTATAAGAGAAAAACACAAGTGAAGAAAGAGTAACAATTCTCCTGAGAGGGAAAGAGTACTGAGTGTTTTATTATAATTAACATACCACACTGCTTGTCCTTTTCTTTTCTGACTTATTTAAAAATATTTTGGAGACCTCTGCTTTCTCCCAAGTACTTGAAAATAAAATACTCACGTTGTCTCAAGGTGTTTTCAACCTAATTAGAATAATACACACATATGTATATAAATAATGGAATACAGCATAGAAAGTATTAAGTATCGTAAGACTCTTACGGCTCAGATATAAACTGAGTACCTAGAGGAAGTACTTCCAGCTGCAAGATCAGAGAAAGCTGCCTGGGAAGTGTATGTGAGCTGGACTTTGAAGAAAGTTTAAGTGGGACAGAAGGGAAAAGTGAGACAGAAGGGAAAAGTGAGAAGATACAATTTGTGTAAGAAAGAAAGCAGAGAGAGACGCATTTGGAAGGCTACCCAGGAGCCAGATCATAAGGAATCCTAAAGAGCAAAGACTTTGATAGTGTCTGCATTGTGCCATGTGCCAGTTCACAAGCTTCCTATAGATGAACTCATGACATCCTCGGAACGGTCATGAACAGGTCAGTACCATAATATGAAGAGGTCAGTACCATATTTAATATCTTGGTTTTACAGGTAAGAAACTGAAATACAATGAGGCTGCCTAACTTGACAGAGATCCCATAGCTGAGAAGGTTGGAACCATGTTCATCACCACCCCCATCACTACCACTGAGGAGTTCTAATTACTATTACTCTTGCTTAGAAAGAGTTTGGACTCAATTCTCCCCGAGATGAAGAAAAATGGAAAAGTTCCTGTGTTTTGTTTTGTTTCGTTTTAAGGAAATAAATGCTTTCATGAAAAAGGAAATAAACGCTCATTACAGAGAACTCAAAAGACGGAGCAAAAAGAAGAGGGGCCGGGGAATATAGTTTTACTTCCCAGAGACAAACACTGTTCACATTTTATTCTGCTTCATTCCAATGTGCTGTAAAACCTCATGATAACAAATTAAAAAATAAAAGAGGGGCACCTGGGGGGCTCAGTTGGTTAAGCATCTGCCTTCGGCTCGGTCATGTTCCCAGGGTCCTGGGATGCAGCCCCAAGTCAGTCTCCCTGCTCGCTGGGGAGTCTGCTGCTTCCTCTCCCTCCGCCCCTCCTCCCTGCTCATAATCTCTCTCTCAAATGAATAAATAAATAAATAAAATCTTTTTAAAAAATTTTTTTTCGTTAAAAAAATTAATAAAATAAAAGAGCTTAGGCTGGAAAGAAACAGTCTACCTCACCATCCCTGCTCCCTAGCTCTCACCCCCTCAGGCAGCCTTTTTCTAGATTTAACATAGGAGGCAAAATCTATGGAATTTGGTATGCTATTCCTTTTCGCCTAATGTTTGAAAATTACAGTATTGCTTTTACATCTACTATTAGTTACCTTAATCATTTTAAATAATAAAGTAGTCCTCTGCTTATTCTATCAGCTTGAGATAGTTCATTCTTTCCTTTGCAAAATAAGAATAGTAATGCCTTATTAATGCCTTATTCATCCCTTCAGCTGGCCTCCCTTGACCTTCTGCAACTGCACTTTTCCTTTTACAGTACAAGGCTGTTAACATTTATATTCTCTGCTGCAACCACAATCAAGTCTTTTATTCTTTGTATTTAGGTTGACTTCAAGAGCTAAAAAACCAATAAACAGCATTTACATTAACATGACTCTAAATAATTTTTTACTGCGAGGCCAAGTATAATACTAGGATTATATTTTCTTTTTTTACAAGCCTAATGTCACAACACTTGGGCCATGGAGAGGAGAATGATCCTCGCATCAAGGTGAAATGGGTTCTCTTATATTCCGTTAATTGTGTTTAAAATCATTGCATATCATATTTTTCTTCAAATTTGGATCACAACAGCTTGTGATCTTATTGTGATTTTGTTTGGGTGAATGAGTTTTAAACTGCCTTTTTTGGAGCTCCATACTTCTGTTGCAAGCTGAAATGTTTGTCTCCAGGCCTGTGGCATAGCTCTTATCCAGCACAATAGATAATATCTAGGAAATGACCAGGCAGAGGTGACCAGGGGAAGCCATCTTGTGTGTATTCCAGACCACCAGTGCTAGACATCTTGATGCCAAGACCCCCTTACTTTAAGAAATAAATTAGTTAGGGATGCCTGGGTGGTTCAGTTGGTTAACCATCTGCCTTCGGCTCAGGTCATGACCTCAGTGTCCTGGGATTGAGGCCAGTGTCGGGCTCTCTGCTTAGCAGGGAGCCTGCTTCCCCCTCTCCTCCCTGCTCATGCTCTCTTGTTATCTCTCTCTCTCTCTCTCTCAAATAAACAAAATCTGAAAACTGGAAGGAAGGAAGGAAAGAAAGAAGGAAGGAAGGAAAGAAGGAAGGAAGGAAGATTGGTCACAGAAGACACCTGGACCCTTGTCCTTGTTCTGACCAGTTCCTAGATGCCTGAGACCACACATACATCAGACCACAATCCTTAACAAAAACCTAAGGCCCCAAGCAAAGACAAGACTTTCTCTTCTTTCCTTTCCTGGATGTTCTATCTGTGTCTGTACTCTCTCTGTACCATCAGTAAATTCTATTCTCCCTTCTTTCTTATTCATATTTGATTTCTATCCTGTGCAAAGTCAAGAACCCTCTTGGCTTGTCCTGCAGGAACCCCTTCTGGGTCTATACCTGTCTAT
Organism: Martes martes; assembly: GCF_963455335.1. NCBI lineage: Eukaryota > Metazoa > Chordata > Mammalia > Carnivora > Mustelidae > Martes > Martes martes. The sequence continues at coordinate 44,353,689 of NC_137902.1, read as the reverse complement.
ATCAGGATTATGCTGTTCATAAGCTTTCTGACTCCATGAACTCCAAAAATGTCTTATTAGATATTACTCAGATTCACAACAGGAAAAGTGAAACCACTATAAGCATTTAAACAGAAGCAATTCAATGAAGAAAATTGGTCGCATACTGGAAAAACTGAGAAACCAAACAAGGGAAAAGGCAACCCACATATTATAGAGAGTAGACATTCATACTCATCCTTAAACTGGAGGGACAAAGCAAGAGGTGGTATTAGCAGATCCCAAGAGTAACCAGCGCCACAGAGAAGACACAGCAAAGGTCAGATTCCACTAGAGGCGTAGGGGCAGGAGGAATTCTAACCTGGTTTCTGCATTCTTTCTGCACTCTCACTGCTTGAACCCAATCAGAAGCCAATAAAAGAGCCTGAGAAATCCAGCCTACAGAGCCAGTCCCCTGCAATTCAAAGCAGAAGAAAAGCAAGGAATCCCTCCCACAGCAAACTCCTGCCTTGACTCACATTTGATTTGTTTTCTTCCTTGATATGAAATTCTAGGTCCTCAGTCCTATTCCTTCAGAGTTCTGAAGGCACTCTCCACGGGCTCCCAACATCCAGTGTTGTGGATAAGAAGTCTGATGCCTGTCTGGTTCTTCTTCCATTCTATGTGGCTTGTCTTTTCTCCTGCCCATCAAGCCACCAGAGAAAGTGGAATTCTCAAGCTTCTTATTCGAAGACATTCCCATCCACATCTTTTTGTTTTCATTCTCCCTTCAACCTTCCAAACCTATCATACTACTTTACCTCAGAACAAAGAAAGAAATCTTTTGGAGCAATTCAAATCCCTGGCATTGAGAGGACAGCCCCCAGGATTCCCCAGGAGGGTATACTCATTTGCCCATAGTCCATCCAACCACACATGACCATGTTAGAGCAACCTCATAGGTGTTGAATGAATAAATGAAACTATCTGGAGGTAAGAGACCCTAAAGACTGTCACTTCTCTTCCTTGTTTATCCAGGTGCCATCAGAACCCCAAACTCCCCAGGTGCTCCATCAATATATCGCTACAATGATAAGGGCACACCTAAATCTGATCCTATTTCCTACCGTACCCAAACCTTCCATCATGACCCTGGAATTCATGCTGCATCACCTGTAAAATTCCTTCCTCCTTCTGAAAGCCCAGCAGTATTTAAATGTCTGCATCAGGCATCACCCTCCTTAGTTCTCATTTACTGTCCTACCTCCTAGCCACTACTATCACTCTCCCTAATTCACTGAGGACTCTAATACCCGCTGTTTTAGCTTCCTATTGCTAAATAACAAATTACCACAAACTCATTGTCTTAAAACATCAGAAATGTCTTATCTTACAGTTCTGGAGTCTAAAATAATTTCATCAGGGCTAGGTTCCTTCTAGACGGAACTGGAGAGGAAAATCTGGAGAGGAAAATCTATTTCCATGCCTTTTCTAGCTTCTAGGAGCTTCCCACAATCCTTGCCCATCACCCCACATCCCTGCAACCCCTGCCTACATCATCACATCTCCTTCTCGGACTCTGACCCTATTGTCTCACACTTGTAAGAACATTTGCGATTAAATTGGCCCTCCCCCTCTAATCCAGGATAAACTCCACATCTGAAGATCTTTAACTTACTCATATATGCAAAGTCCCTTTTGCCATGTATGGTAATGTGTTCACAGTTCCAGAGATTAGAATAGGAGCATTTTAGGGAGCCATTACCATTCCTACCACACCACCTCCCCTTCCACCTCTTGTCCTAGCACCATTCTTGGGACATCTGCGTCCATTGGAAGATTCATCCAACACTTTGACCTCTCAACTCTCTGTCACTTTAATCATCTTTTGCCTTACCTCTGTCACCTATTCCGTGCTCATATTCATGACCTTGATGTTACCAACAACCACACTTCCTCCAAAATCTGAATTTCAGAATATCCAGACATTTTTACCACAACCCCATTTCATTGAAATCACCAGCTCTAACAAGTATTCAAATTCAAAAACATCCAAGCCATTAACCATACCAGTTTCTTAGTTGCTCTGATCTTTCTCACATCTACCCTGACCCAGCCTACATCCTATGGCCCATCATTATAATCCCTCCCTTGAAAACATTTCATTGGCTATTTTTACCTCCTACACACTCACCTGGAAAAGCCCTGACCCCTGGTTAAATCCAGTCAAGTGATTTAATGCTGCTAGTGGTGGGATATCAAGGTAAAGGGCAGGGTCAAACCTCTGAGACCATCTTATAAGAGAACACAACATGATAAGTACAAAAGAGCCAGCAACTAGTAATGTCTGCTCATAATGAATTCAATAAGCTGTGGCTATTATTAAACTACTCTTGTGACCTACTTTCTATATTATTGATAAAACAGTGTAATTGTAATAACTAACAAACCATTTTTCCACCATTATCCTTTTTAAAAAGACCTGTGTGGACACCACACTTGTGGGTTTCTGATCATGGAAACCAGCACTGAAATATTTGGATGGCAGTGTTTTATTACAAGCACACCACTGTTTCAGTAAATCTAAATAAATCCTGAAATGTGATTTTTTTTAACCTGAAAGGATTTTCATTACTTTTTTCAAAACTATCAGTGTGTTTGATGCTTGAAAATGACATATAAAATGACATAAAATGAGTGCTTTCTGCCCATAAGCATTTATGTACTAAAAAGACAAGCAAGGCAAAATGTAAAACACAGAAGATAAAAATGAAAATAATGTTGGCTCTGCTGTTTGACAAGAACATTTTGAAACGTGGCAGGTGAGCTTCATCAGGGACTAATACAAAGTAATTCACTTAGAAAAAATATATACATATAATCTATATTTATAGAGTAATGAGCTCAGAACCATCTGTTATCAACTAGTAAAGAAGACATTAGAAACTGCTAAAATGAGACACTAATCCAATGTGCTACAGTGGTAGGGGGAGGGGACTAAGACATTTTAAAAAGCAGATTATAAATAGAATATAAAAAGGTATCGTAAACCACATTTTATATATAATGTATGAAGACCTATTTGGTTCCCCTCAAGAAGGATAATTGAAGCTAAAAAAAAAAAAAAAAAGGAAAAAGAAAAAATACAGAGTGGTATCTAAAAATCATAAAGTGAGACTCTCAGTATTTAACTCTTAATACCAATAATGAAAATAATAATAAGCCAAAAAAAAGAAAAAATACAGAGTGGTATCTAAAAATCATAAAGTGAGACTCTCAGTATTTAACTCTTAATACCAATAATGAAAATAATATGATAATGAAAAAAATAATTATCTGAGCATCCACTCAGCTCAGAAGTTTTACACATGTTACCTCACTTAATCCTAATGGGAACCCCATGAGACACATGTTACAATTTTTGTCATGTAGGTGATGTGTTAGTCTGTTTGGGCTGTCATTATAAACTACCACAGACTGGGTAGTGTGAACAATAGCAATTTACTTTCCCAGAGTTCTGGAGGCTAGAAGTCCAGGACAAGGGACCAGCAGGATTGGTGTCAGGTGAGACGTCTCTTCCTGGCTCAGAGCTGCCTTCCCACTGCACTCTCAGATGAGAGTTAGAGTGTAAATGCCTCTCCTTTTTTTTTTAAGATTTTATTTATTTATTTGACAGAGAGAGAGAGAGATCACAATCAGGCAGAGAGGCAGGCAGAGAGAGAAGAGGAAGAAGGCTCCCTGCCGAGCAGAGAGCCTGATGTGGGGCTCGATCCCAGGACCCTTGAGATCATGACCGGAGCTGACGGCAGAGGCTTAACCCACTGAGCCACCCAGGTGCCCCTATACTCCTCTTCTTATGAGGACATCAGTCCTATCAGATTAATGCCACACACACATATAACCTCATTTAACTTACCTCCTAAAAGGCTCCATCTCCAAATACAGTCCCATTCAGGGGTTAGAGCTTCAACCTATGATTCTGGGGAGACAAAAGTCGGCCTATAGTGAATGAGAAAGACAAGACCCATTCTTCACATTTCTTGACACCACCGTGGGCCCTGAAAAACTAACCTCCGGGGACTGTATTGTCCCAGGCCCTTCTGGCTTAGAGTCGGTTTCCATCATTGGGAGGCACTAGCCACTGATCAGAGGGTGGGAAATTGGGGTGTTTATCCCCCTGGCTCCCACCCTGCCATGCCATGGGTTAATGGTAGTCACAACTCCTGTTTGATGATTCTTCTCCTATACCTGCAATTCTTTTTCCCCCCCAAATGGTCCGTTTAATTTTATTTTTTTATTAACATACAATGTATTATTATACCTGCAATTCTTGCCCTGGTCCACTATGACCATCTCCTCTCCCTTATCCTTCCAGGCCCAGGGAGATAACAGCTTCCCACTACTGCTAATTCCAGGGTGCTTTACTATCCCCATGTGTGTGTTATCCCAGTATATGCATTTGCAGAAAGTGACTTCATTAGACTCTCTTCAATTGTCTCTTTAATGTGCCATCTGTTTCCTACTGGATGCTAATACAGTAAGTAGTACCCAGGAGACAGACTCTCAAAACATAATTCTGAAATGGCTCACATATTTGATGAAAGCACACATAACCTCTTTTCCAGACATAAGGTAGCCTCACAGTGACTGAAATCATTACTCATAGTAGCAAGGGATCAGGTACAGGAGTTGAGAGATCGCTATGGCATTTAGTTGCTAAGAAAAAAATGTGGCACTTGTTTGTTAAGGTAAGTGAGGTCATGATAAAGATCGTGGGGCCAGCTGGCTATTTCTGACTATCTTACACAGAGAAGAGGACACTGAAACTTTGAAATCCAAACTCAAGCATGGGTGTAAAGCCAAAATACAACTACGAAAGGAATCTCTTCTCTCCTATGACCACAGAACAAATATAGTTGAGCATCAAACTCAGGGCCTGATTGGAAGGATTATGAAATTGCAGCATGAGTTACCTGGGAAAATCTTCCAAGTCCCTCAAGGTAAAGACATTGGTGTAGAGAGAATGGTGTGGCAACATTGGGGCAGATACTAACAAGCCTGAGAATTTTGAACCCCTAATTACCTTTTAATTTTTTTATTGGCCTACCCCTTAATCTATTTTACTGGCAGCAGTAGCCACACACACACACACACACACACACACACACATACCTGGCCTTCATCTAAGGAAAACAGACTTTGCACCATTTGAAAAAAAAGGGGGGGGGCAAGATGGTGGAGGAGTAAGAGACTGGAATATTATTAGGTCCCAAGAGTTTAGCTAGATAGTTATCAAACCATTCCAAACACCTACAAACTCAACAGGAGAAAGAAGAGAAGAAAAGCAGCAATTCTAGAAACAGAAAATCAACCACTTTCTGGAAGGTAGGACACAGGAGAAGTGAGTCTGAAGTGACAGGAAGATAGACGCAGGGAGGGGCCAGCTCCTGGCAAGCGGTGGAGCAATGGAGCACAAAATCAGAACTTTTAGAAGTCTGTTGCACTGAGGGACATTGCTCCAGAGGCTAACCGGGGAGTGGAGCCCTCACGGGGACAGTGTGGTCTGAGGACATGCGGGGTCACAGAAAGACCAGGTGTGCCTGAGTGTGGCAGAGCTTTCAGGTATTGGAGCAGGGAAGCCAGCTGCAGAGACAGAGCCAAGTAGTGAGCTCTCAGCTTGGGATTACCTTAAACCATGATCCAAGGCACAGTTGGGCCACTGCTGTACAGGTAGGAACCCCACAAGTGGCAGATCCGGAGAGAGCCCCCTCCTAACTCCTCCGGGAGGAGTGGCATGGGACCATGCAGCGGGAATGGGCTGGGTTTGGAGACTCCAAATGAGGCCATGCGCCAGAGATAGAAATGCTCAGTCACAGGCCAGGTGTGCATGGAGTGTGGCCAGAGACCAGGGAGATGGGAAGGGTTGACTGCTTTTCTCTGAGGGCACATGGAGGAGTGGGGCCCCAAGCTCTTGGCTCCTCTGGGCCAGGGATTTGGAGGCTGCCATTTTCATTCCTGTCCTCCAAAGCTCTACGGAAAGCTCCAGAGAGCAAAACCGAGCAGATTACTTAGCCTGGCCCCTGGCAAGGGCAGTGCAATTCCACCTGGGGCAAAGACATTCGAGAATCCCTGCAACTGGCCCCTCCCACAGAAGATCAGCAAGAACATCCAGCCAAGACTAAGTTCACTGATCAATGAGAATTGCGGGAAAGAGCAACAGAGCTAGGGAAAAGCAACACATAGAATTCATGGCTTTTTCCCCCATGATCCTCTAGTCTTTCAAAGGTAAATTTTTTTAATTTTATTTTTTTCTTATTCTATTTTCTTTAACTTTTCTTCTTTTTATTTTAATGTCTTTAAACTATCTTATCTTATAAATACTTTTATTAAAAAGTCTTTTAAAATTTTCATTGTCATAATCATATTTTTATCCCTTCATTGTATTTAACCTTATTCTTTGTATACATATAGGTTTTTTTTTTAAATTTTGGGATACAATTCTTCTAAAAGATCAAAATATACCCTAAATATAGCACATGGCTTTGTTCTAGTCTCCAGCCTGATTACATTCTTTTTTCTTTCTTTCTCCAAACAACTTATCTTATCAACTCCTTTTTTAGAATCTTTTTAAATTTTCACCTTTACAGTCATATTCCATCCCTTCATCCTGTTTACCCTTATTTTTGTGTATATATATAAGTTTCTCTTTAAAAATTTGGCAGATAGTTTCTTCCAAGAGACAAGAGTACACTTAAAATCAAGTGAGTGGCTCTGCTCTATTCACCAGTCATAGATATATATAGATATATAGATATAGATATATCTATATAGATATATAGATAGATATAGATATAGATATAGATATAGATATAGATATAGATATATTCCCCCCCCCCGACCTTTCTTCTCCCCCAAGTTTTGGGTCTCTTCTGATATGGTTAGTGTATATTTTTCTGGGGTCTTTGCTGCTCTTTTAGTATTTTATTCTCTCATTCACATATTCTTATCTGGATAAAATGACAAGGCTGAAAAACTCACCACAAAAAAAAAGGACAAGGGGCAGCACTGATGGCTAGGGACCTAATCAATATGGAATTGGTAATGTGTCAGAACTAGAGTTCAGAATGATGATTATCAAGCTACTAGCTGGGCTTAAAAAAGGCATGAAAGTTATTAGAGAATCCCTTTCTGGAAAGAAAATCCCTTTCTGGAGAAATAAAAGAACTAAAATCTAACCAAGTTGAAATCAAAAAAGCTGTTAATGAGGTGTGATAAAAAATGGAGGCTCTTACTACTAGGATAAATGAGGCAGAAGAGAGAATTAGTGATATAGAAGACTAAATGATGGAGAATAAACAAGCTGAGCAAGAGAGACAAAAAAACTACTGGACCGTGAGGGGAGAATCCAAGAGACAAGTGATACCATAAAATGAAACAATATTCGAATAATTGGGATCCCAGAAGAAGAAGAGATGGGGCGGGGGGGAGAAGGTATATTGGGGAAAATTATAGTAGAAAAGTTCCCTAATATGTCAAAGAGAACAAGCATCAAAATCCAGGAGGCACAGAGAACACCCCTCAAAATCAATAAAAATAGGTCCACTCCCTGTCATCTAATAGTAAAACTTACAAGTCTTAGTGACAAAGAGAAAATCCTGAAAGCAACTCGGAACAAGAGGTCTGTAACATACAATGGTAGAAATATTAGATTGGCAACAGACTTATCCACAGAGACCTGGCAGGCCAGAAAAGACTTGCCTGATATATTCAGAGCACTAAACGAGAAAAATATGTAGCCAAGAATACTATATCCAGCTAGGCTGTCACTGAAAATAGGAGAGATAAAAAGCTTCCAGGACAAACAAAAATTAGAGGAATTTGCAAACACCAAACCAGCCCTACAGGAAATATTGCAAGGGGTCCTCTAAGCAAAGAGAGAACCTAAGAGTAATAGACCAGAAAGGAACAGAGGCAATATACAGTAACAGTCAAGTTACAGTGCAATACAATGGCACTAAATTCATATCTTTCAATAATTACCCTGAATGCAAATGGGCTAAATGCCCCAGTCAATAGACACAGGGTATCATAATGGATTAAAAAAAACAAGACCCATCAATATGCTGTCTACAAGAAACTCATTTTAGACCCAAAGACATCTCCAGACTTAAACTGAGAGACTGGAAAACAATTTACCATGCTAACAGACATCAAAAGAAAGCTGGAGCAGCAATCCTTATATCAGAAAAATTAGATTTTAAGCCAAAGACTATAATTAAAGATGAGGAAGGACAGTATATCATACTTAAAGGGTCTGTCCAACAAGAAGATCTAACAATTTTAAATATCTATGCACCTAACATGGGAGCAGCCAATTATATAAGCCATTAATAACAAAATCAAAGAAACACATTGACAATAATACAACAATACTTGGGGACTTTAACAACCCCCTCACTGAAATGGACAGATCATTTAAGCAAAAGACCAACAAGGAAATAAAGGCTTTAAATGACATACTGGATCAGATGGACATCACAGGTATATTCAGAACATTCTATCCTAAAACAACAGAATAGACATTCTTCTCTAGTGCACATGGAACATTCTCCAGAATAGATCACAACCTGAGTCACAAATCAGGACTCAACTAGTACCAAAAGATTGGGATCATTCCCTCCATATTTTCAGACCACAATACTCTGAAGCTAGAACTCAATCACAAGAGGAAATTTGGAAAGAACTCAAATACATGGAGGCTAAAGAATATCCTACTAAAGAATGACTGGGTCAACCAGGAAATTAAAGAAGAATTGAAAAAAATCATGGAAACAAATGAAAATGAAACCACTACTGTTCAAAATCTTTGGGACGCAGCAAAGGCAGTCTTGAGAGGAAAGTATATAGCGATACAAGACTTTCTCAAGAAACAAGAAAGCTGGGATGCCTGGGTGGCTCAGTGGGTTAAAGCCTCTGCCTTTGGCTCAGGTCATGATCCCAGGGTTCTGGGATCGAGCCTCACATCGGGCTCTCTGCTCAGTGGGGAGCCTGCTTCCCCACCCTCCTCCACCTCTGCTTGCCTTTTTGCCTACTTGTGATCTCTGTCTGTCAAATAAATAAATAAAATCTTAAAAAAAAAAAAAAAGAAACAAGAAAGTTCTCAAGGACACAGCCTAGCCCTACACCTAAAGGAGCTGGAGAAAGAACAGGAAAGAAAGCCTAAACCCAATGGGAAAAGAAAATAATAAAGATCAGAGCAGAAATCAATGAAATAGAAACCAAAAAAAAAAAAAAAAGTGGAAAAAATCAACTAAACTTGGAGCTGGTTCTTTGAGAGAATTAATAAATTGACAAACCCGGGACGCCTGGGTGGCTCAGTTGGTTAAGCAGCTGACTTCGGCTCAGGTCGTGATCCCAGCGTCCTGGGATCGAGTCCCACATCGGACTCCTTGCTCGGCAGGGAGCCTGCTTCTCCCTCTGCCTCCGTCTGCCAGTGCTCGCTCGCTCTCTCTCTCGCTCTCTCTCTGACAAATAAATAAAATCTTTAAAAAAAAAAAAAGGCTCCCCTTTAAAAAAAATAAATAAATAAAAATAAATTGACAAACCCCTGGCCAGACTTGTCAAAAAGAAAAGAGAAAGGACCCAAATTAGTAAAATCATTAATGAAAGAGGAGAGATCACAACCAACACCAAAGAAATACAAACAATTATAGGAACATATTATGAGCAACAATACGCCAGCAAATTTGACAATCTGGAAGAAATGGATGCATTTCTAGAGATGTAAAACTACCAAAACTAAACTAGGAAGAAACAGAAAACCTGAACAGACCCATAACCACTAAGGAGATTGAAGCAGTCATCAAAAATCTCCCAACAAACAAGAGCTGAGGGCCAGACAGCATCCCAGGGGAATTCTACCAAACATTTAAAGAAGAATTAATACCTATTGTCCTGAAACTGTTCCAGAAAATAGAAATGGAAGGAAAACTTCCAAACTCATTTTATGAGGCCAACATTACCTTGATCCCCAAACCAAAGACCCCATCAAAAAAAACTTTTTCAGACCAATATCCTTGATGAACACGGATGCAAAAATTCTCACCAAAGGGGCACCTGGGTGGCTCAGTGGGTTAATCCTCTGCCTTCAGCTAAGCTCATGATCTCAGGGTCCTAGGATCAAGCCCTGCAACAGGCTCTCTGCTCAGCAGGGAGCCTGCCTCCCCCCTCTCTCTGCCTGCCTCTCTGTATACTTGTGATCTCTCTCTCTCTCTCTGTCAAATAAATAAATAAAATCTTTTTTAAAAAGATTTTATTTATTTGACAGAGATCACAAGTAGGCAGAGAGGCAGGCAGAGAGAGAGGGAAGCAGGCTCCCTGCTGAGCAGAGAGCCTGATGCAGGGCTCGATCCCAGACCCTGGGACCATGACCCAAGCCGAAAGCAGAGGCCTTAACCCACTGAGCCACCCAGGCACCCCATAAATAAAATCTTTTTAAAAGAATTCTCACCAAAATACGAGCCAATAGTATCCAACAGTACATTAAAAGGATTATTTACCATGACTAAGTGGGACTTATTCCTGCACTGCAAGGTTGATTCAACATCCGCAAATCAATCAATGTGATACAATACATTAATAAAAGAAAGAACAAAAACCATATGATACTCTCAATAGATGCTGAAAAAGCATTTGACAAAGTACAGCATCCTTTCTTGATCAAAATTCTTCACAGTGTAGGGATAGAGGGTACATACCTCAATATCATCAAAGCCATCTATGAAAAACTCAGGGCAAATATCATTCTCAGTGGGGAAAAATGGAGAGCTTTTCCCCTAATGTCAGGAACACAGCAGGGATGTCCACTATCACCACTGCTATTCAACCTCATACTAGAAGTCCTAGCCTCAGCAATCAGACAACAGAAAGAAATAAAAGACATCTGAATAGGCAAAGAAGAAGTCAAACTCTCACTCTTTGCAGATGATATGATACTTTATGTGGAAAACCCATAAGACTCCAGTCCAAAACTGCTAGAACTCATAGAGGAATTCAGTAAAGTGTTGGTATACAAAATCAATGTACAGAAATCAGTTGCATTTCTATACACCAACAGCAAGACAGAAGAAAGAGAAATTAAGGAGTTGATCCCACTTACAATTACACCCAAAACATAAGATGCCTAGGAATAAACTTAACCAAAGAGACAAAGAATCTGTACTCAGAAAACTATAAAGTGCTCATGAAAGAAATTGAGGAAGACACAAAGAAATTTAAAAAAAAAAATGTTCCATGCTCATGGATTGGAAGAACAAATACTGTGAAAATGTCTATGCTACCTAAAGCAATCCACACATTTAATGCAATCCGTATCAAAATACCATCATTTTTTTCAAAGAAATGGAACAAATAATCCTAAAATTTATATGGAACCAGAAAAGACCTTGAATAGCCAGAGGAATATTGAAAAAGAAAGACAAAGTTGGTGGCATCACAATTCCAGACTTCAAGCTCTATTACAAAGCTATACTCATCAAAACAGTATGGTACTGGCACAAAAACAGACACATAGATCAATGGAACAGAATGGAGAGCCCAGAAATATACCCTCAACTCTATGGTCAACTAACCTTCAACAAAGCAGGTAAGAATTTCCACTAGAAAAAAGACAGTCTCTTCAACAAATGGTGTTGGGAAAATTGGATGGTCACATGCAGAAAAATGAAACTGGACCATTTTCTTACCCCACACACAAAAATAGACTCAAAATGGATGAAAGATCTCAATGTGAGACAGAAATCCATCAAAATCTTTGAGAACACAGGCAGCAACCTCTTCAACCTCGGCCATAGCAACTTCTTCCTAAAAACATCACCAAAGGCAAGGGAAGCAAGGGCAAAAATGAACTACTGGGATTTCATCAAGATCAAAAGCTTTTGCACAGCAAAGGAAACAGCCAACAAAACCAAAAGACAACTGACAGAATGGGAGAAGATATTTACAAATGACATATCAGATAATGAGCTAGTGTCCAAAATCTATAAAGAACTTATCAAACTCAACACCCAAAGAACAAATAATCCAATCAAGAAATGGGCAGAAGACATGAACAGACATTTCTGCAAAGACATCCAGACGGCCAACAGACACATGAAAAAGTATTCAACATCACTTGGCATCAGGGATATACAAATCAAAACCACAATGAGATACCGCCTAACACCAGTCAGAATGGCTAAAATTAACAAGTCAGGAAATGACAGATGTTAGCAAGGATGCAGAGAAAGGGGAACCCTCCTACACTGCTGGTGAGAATGCAAGCTCATGCAACCACTCTGGAAAACAGCATGGAGGTTCCTCAAAAAGTTGAAAATAGAGCTACACTACAACCCAGCAATTGCACTACTGGGTATTTACCATAAAAATGTAGTGATCCAGAGGGGCACATGCGCCCGAATGTTTATAGCAGCAATGTCCACAATAGCCAAACTGTGGAAAGAACCTAGATGTCCATCAACGGATGAATGGATAAAGAAGATGTGATGTATACATATAATGGAATATTATGCAGCCATCAAAAGAAATGAAATCTTGCTATTTGCAATGACATGGATGGAACTAGCGGGTATTATGCTGAGTGAAATAAGTCAATCAGAGAAAGACAATTATCATATGATCTCTCTGATATGAGGAATTTGAGAGACAAGATGGAGTACTGTGAGGGGTAGGGAAGGAAAAAATGAAACAAGATGGGATCGGGAGGGAGACAAACTATAAGAGACTCTTAATCTCACAAAACAAACTGAGGCTTGCTGGGGAGTGGGGGGTAGGGATAGGGTGATGGAATTATGGACATTGGGGAGAGTATGTGCTATGGTGAGTGCTGTGAAATGTGTAAGCCTGATGATTCACAGACATATACTCCTGGGGCAAATAATACATTGTATGTTAATAAGAATAATTTTTTTAAAAAGTACAGTTCAACAACTACTCCTGAAGCACTTTACTCACTAGAGTTGCAGAATCTCATCACCCATGCTGCCTCTCATTGGCTCTGGACCTAAAATAAAAGTTAGATTTCAGCATAGTCCTGACAGAGCAGTATAACTTCTGCTCCTGGAGAGACATATCATATACCAAAAGGAGTGATGGGATATCACCTACTAGTATCATCAGGAGTCCAGTTAGCATATATGGATGTGGACGCCAAGGGTATTATATTAAGGAAAATTAAGTATGTGTTTTGAGTTTCAATATAGATGCACTTGCCGGAATTTGGGATTTTTTAAAAAGGTTTTATCAAGTAATCTCTACACCCAACATGGGGCTTGAACTTACAACCCTGAGATCAAGAGTTGTATGCTCCACTGACTGAGCCAACCAGGCGCCCCCAGAATTTGGGATTTAAATGTGTTAGTGTAAGCTTATGAAAGTGCCTTTATAGTTTTCTAGTTGGTGGACTAAGACTGAAGCTTAGACACAACAACAGCCTATAGTCTATGAGTTTGAGATGCCAAAATTTCTGTGGCATGCTGTAGAACAATGATTTTCTTACATTTTTACATGCATCAATATCCCATGGAGATGTGCTTAAATAGTTTCCTGGACCTCATACCCCAAAATTCCGATCCAGTAGGTTGAGGATGTCCTTGAATTTGCATTTCTAACAACCCCAGGGAGGATGCCACTGCTGCCAGCACTGGGACCTGGGACTACACTTTGAGAAGCACTGCTATAAAGGAATCTGAAGACTAGGGGAAAGAAGAACATTGGAGTATATCCATTACGTGCAACTGCTGAACCACCACTTAGCCCTACTCACAGAAAGTGCTTTGGTAAGAGGATACCCAACATCCTCAGAATTTCCATGGTGGCTGTCCTCTGTAGGTTAGAGATGACAATTTTGTGATGTCAACATGGAATTTTGCTCCCTGATCTCAGTGGGAATGATGAGATCCCAGTGCACTAGATGCCAGATTTTGATCCTTAGCAATTAGGTAACAATGGTAATAATTGCTATAAAAAACCCCAAAGACAGAGTAGTACTCAAAGAGTAGTGCCGTGTGGACAAATGTGACTAACAAAATGGACCATCCAGTCCCTGGAAATGAAATAAATAAGTAGCCTAATGAAGAGTTGTTTCATAATATATAAACAGAAAATGTCTTGGTCTGATAAGTGGACAACAGATTGAAGTTGCCTTAGTGGAGATTCAGTGCTCCTTGTCTAGTTCCTGGACCAAAACCAGCAAACAGACTCAGAAATCTTTGTTTGAATGGGAGACTAAGTCCCTCTGAAGAAGCATCTTGAAATACAGCCAGAAGCATGGACTATGACTCTCCTTCCAAGTCTTCTTTGGAGAGATCTATGACCATTTACTAGAGAAACAAAAATACCCAGCCATTCTGCAGGTTATTAGATACTGCCTCCGAAGTGTCACTAATCCCTGAAGAATCACAACATTGTTGTGATCCACTGTTAAGCATGAGGACTTACGGAGGTCAGGTGCTATGTAGAATCTTAGCCTGAGTCTGTCTTACAGTAAGTCCAACAGGTCTATAGACACATCCTGAGGTTATTTCCCAAGAACTGAACCATACAGTGAAGAGATTACTTAGAACTGGAAGAATCTACACATTGCTTTCCTCCTCACACAAATTATGGAAGGAAGGGTCAAGTGGAAGCCCCTGGAATACTCCTTGCCAAAATAGTAAACAAAAAGCAATATGCATTCCCAAAGAAATGCAGGAATAATGTCATTCCCAAAGATCTGTAAGATCCAAGGGTGGTAATTTCTTCATTTCACCTGCCAAAATAGCTGGTGTGAAAGTCTTCTACATCTTGGAAATGACTCTTAATTATCATAAATTTAATCAGGTGGTGATGTTAAGTGTGCCTGAAGTTCAAATATAGTATCTTTTTTAAATCCCAGTATAGATAACATACAGTGCTATATTAGTTTCAAGTGTATGATGTAGTGATTCAAGAATTCCATACATCACGGGTGCTCATTACAAGTGCACTCCTCCATCCCCACCTTCTATTTCACCAGTCCTCCCACCAATCTCCCCTC
The DNA here is from genome assembly GCF_963455335.1 of Martes martes. Classification (NCBI taxonomy): domain Eukaryota; kingdom Metazoa; phylum Chordata; class Mammalia; order Carnivora; family Mustelidae; genus Martes; species Martes martes. The sequence continues at coordinate 44,338,658 of NC_137902.1, read as the reverse complement.
TGGTAACCATTAGTTTTTCTCTATAGTTAAGAGTCTTTTTCCTGGTTTCTTTCTCTCTCTCTCTCTCTCTCTCTCTCTTTTCTTTACTCATTTGTTTTGTTTCTTAAATTTCACATGTGAGTGAAATTATACAGTATTTGTCTTTCTCTGACTGACCTATTTCTCTTAGCATTATGCTGTCTAGCTCCACCAAATATAGTATCTTTACTATAGCAGCCACCAAACACCCTAGCAGCTGGTATGTAACAGTTAGTGTAGGAAATATTTCCTTTTCTGTTCCCATCAATAAAGGTTGGCAGACAAAATTTGTCTTCATGTGTTAAGGTGATCAGTCCATCTCTGTGAAGCATTGTTTTAGCTGCATCACACGAATGTTCTATGTTCCATTTTTATTTTAATTCAATTAAAAAATATTTTCTATATTCCTTTGAGAATTCTTCTTTGATTCATGGGTGACTTAGAGATGTATTGTTTAATTTTCAAATATTTGAATATTTTCTATATGCCTTTCTGTTATTGGTTCCTCACTGAGTTCCATTATGGTCATAAAATACACTTTATATGATTTTAACTCATTTAACTTCTTTACGGTTTGTTTTACGGCCTAGAACATGGTCTATATCTTGATGAATCTATCATGTGTACTGGAGAAGAATGTGTATTTTGCTATTCTTGGGTGGAGTTTTCTGTAAGTATCAATTAGATTAAATTGTTTTTAGTGTTGTTCAGGTCTCCCATAACTTCTCTGATTTTCTGTCTGTGTATTCTAGCATTTACTGAAAGAGCAGTATTGATGTTTCCAAGCATAATTGGGGATTTGTCTATTTCATCTTTCAGTCACATCCCTTTTTCTTCATGGTTTCTGAAATCTCTGTTTTGTGGGAGGGACACACACATTCAAGATTGCTATGCCTTTTTAATGAATTTAGCCTTTCGTCAATATGTGACATCCCTCTTTATCCCTGGTAATTTTCTTTATTCTGAAGTCTACTCTGTCTAAAATTAAAATAGTTGCTTCACCTTTCTTTTTCTTAGTGTTTGCAAGGTATTTGTTTTCCCATCATTTTATGTTTAATCTACATTATTTTATTTAAAGCGGGTTCCTTCCAGATGGCATGTAGCTAGGTCTTCTTTCTTTAAGATCCAATTTGAAAATCTATATCTTTAATTAGGGTATCTAGGCCATTTATATCCCAGTTAATATTGATATGGTTGTATTTGTTGCATTGATGAATTAATATTTATATGTTTGTCCCTCTTTTTTTGTTCCTTTTCTCTCCCTTCCCTCCATTCTTTTGGAATATTTGACTATATTTTAGCATCCCATTTTAATTTATTTCTTGACTCTTTGGCTATATAACCTTGTATGATTTGCTGTTGTTGCTTTGGTGTTGTTTTCTTTCTTGATTTGGTGTAGTTGCTCTGGGACTTACAATATATACATACCAAACTTTCACAATTGACTCGAATTTAATATTTACCTCTTCAAGCAAAATTAAGACTTACCACCATATAGATTTCTTGATATCCTTCCTTCTTGTTAGGATTGTTGTGAATTGTGATTTACAATAAATATATATTTTAGTGGCCATGATTACTGGCACACAGTTCCTAAAAACCTTAGAGTTTCCTAAGTGATAAGAATAATAAAGGTGAAAACAGTGTTTTCTGTTTTTCATCACAAGCCCCTTCCAACCACACCTGTGTTCATGTTAATAAGGTGGGGTTTGGGTTTGGGGTTTTTTTGGGGGGGGAGAGTCTCTAAATCATGGGGACTGGTTGCCGGGAAAACCAACTGTGTGATTAAAGGGTAGAAATTTTCAGCCTAACCCTCCCACCCTGCAGAGCGGTAGAGGAGCTGGAGGTTGAATCGATCATCAATGGCCAATGATTTAGTCAACCATGCTTATGTAATGAAACCTCCATAAAAGCCAGAAGAACAATTTAGGGAGCTTCCCAGCTGGTGAACAGGTGGAGGTGCTGAAAAGGTGGTAACACCCAGAGAAAGCATGGAAGCTCCATGCCCCTTCTCATATACCTTGCCCTAGGTATCTCTTCCCTCTTGCTGTTCCTAAGTTGTATCCTTTTCATAGTAAGTTAGCAATATAGCAAGCTGTTTTCCTGAATTCTATAAGCCACTCTAGCAAATTAATCAAGCCTGGGGGTGGGGTATGGGAACCTCCAGTTTTCATGTTTTGTTACTTTGCAGTGTTTGACTGGAGTCATTGCCACACACAGCTGTACTTCCTACCCTTGGATTCTGTGAGGTTTCCCAGGAATAAAACATGTCTACTCCACTTCATAATTCTGGCTATAAGTTGGCTTGAGACATGTTAGAGGGAGATGTCCTAAAGCAGTTAGAAACAAAGAATAGAATGATGGAATTTTGAGTCAAGAAACCATAAAATTACCTAAAATAACATCTCACTGTTAGAATCATAGAGGGAAATACCAAAAACTTCTCTGCTGAGCAGGGCTGCCATCAGAGTGGACCACCATAGTCACAGAAGTCCTAGATTCTAGACCAGTATTTTTCAACCATTATATCGTTATTGCTTCTCTAAGAAGCATTTTTAGACATTTTTCCCCTAATTTCCCTCCCTCAAGAAATTTTAATGCTGTAGATATACTTACCTATGTACTGTGTGTACTGTGTGTTATGTATCTATTATACTATATATATATATAGTATATATATATCTGTATATATATAGAGAGAGAGATATATATACTATATATAGTATACTATATATATCTGTATATATATATACATATATATGTATATATATGTCTGTAAACTATATATTGTATGTTTTATTTGTTATATACATGTATATGTATATATGTATATATGTATATGTGTATATATATATATAAAGATTTTTTTCATCTCTCAAGAACCAGTTTTTTTTTTAAAGATTTTATCTATTTATTTGACAGAGAGAGAGAGAGAGCGAGGGAGAGATCACAGGTAGGCAGAGAGGCAGGTGGGGGGCGGGGGTAAGCCGGCTCCCTGCCGAGCAGGGAGCTCAATGTGGGGCTCAATCCCAGGGCCCTAAGACCATGACCTGAGCTGGAGGCAGAGGCTCAACCCACTGAGCCACCCGGGTGCCCCAAGAACCAGGTTTTGTTGTTGTTGTTGTTGTTGTTGTTGTTGTTTACTAGAAAACAGTTTTATTAGTTTTTCTTTTTTTCTTTTTTTAATTTTTTTTGTTTTTTTAATAAACATACAATGTATTTTTCCCAAGAACCAGTTTTTTTTTAAGATTTTATTTATTTATTTGACAGACAGAGATCACAAGTACACAGAGAGGCAGGCAGAGAAGGAGGAAGCAGGCTCCCCACTGAGCAGAGAGCCCAATGCGGGGCTCGATCCCAGGACCCTGGGACCATGACCCGAGCCAAAGGCAGAGGCTTTAACCCACTGAGCCACCCAGGTGCCCCCAAGAACCAGTTTTTAAACCCCATTGAGAATGCTTCTTCTAGACCCAGATCTACCATTACCTTGTTGCATTTACTTAAGCTAACATCATTTATGAGTTTTAGTGTCCTCTTTGCAACCTGACCAGAAAGTGTGAGATCATTCTCAAGATTCCCCCAATGTTCTGCCCCTTTACAGATACTATCCCATTAATGAACTTTCTCTTTTGATCCATATGCAGTATTTGGTTGCATCTCAGGGAGAGGTATACACTGAAAAACTGCCAGTAAAATGAGTATGAAAATGAACTACATTCTTCCTTAATCTGGAATCAGTGCTGCTTTTGAGCCACCAGTCAGCCTAAAGCACATAGCTTAGTCTATTCCATTCTGGTAGGCTCAGGACAGTCTGACAATTTATTAGTCAGATTTAGGACATCTCACTATCAGTCACCTCCTAGTTCAAAGACTTTTCTCCTCTCCTGGGCCCCTTATGACTGAGAAACATTACATTAAACAAGAAGAAGAAACAGGTGTGGCCTGCTTTCTATTCCTCCACTCTATTTTCTGGTCAATGTACCTGCTTCCAGGTAATCCTTCCAGCAGAGGCCCAGAGGGAGCAGTTCCTTCTTAGCTATGGCTTCATTTCTCTTCGGTTGAGGTTGGCACAGTTGGATCTCTTACTCAGATAGAGAGATGCTGGCTCTGTTGTGTAGCACCCACCATGATCTGTTGGTGCCCATCTGAGTGTATTTCTGGAAAGGGACTGCCTCACTAATTAACAGTGTCTTAAAGGGTGCAAACAAGCTAGCCCATACTCACAGCTACATTCTTGGGTTTATCCAGGTCTCAAGAATTCTAGGAATCTGAGATGGCAAATTTTAAATCCAAGAAAAAACAAGGAGGGGAAGATCTTGACTCCTTCCCACCTGCTTTGTTTTCTGCCACTTAACAAACACCATATGAAAAGCAGCTACCAGTTGGCCCCCCATGTTCACAAACATTACCAACCTTTCAGGGAGAAGCACCTTTTCTTTGTACAGAGACACAGTGAGCACATTGGGGAGGGCAGTGGTAAAACCTTCACAAACTCCCCTTCCAAATCTCTTTCACCAACCCCACGTCTCCTGATAGAAAAGTTTAGTGGGGCAGGGGGAAAACACCTCCACAGTCCTCTTGAATCTTTTTAACCAAAAAGAAAGAAATCCTTTTTTCTTCAGTTCTTGAATCTGATTTTTATCCTCCACAACCCAGCAGTTTTCATTTAGCCAGCAGGTGGAGGATAAGGAACCAGTCAGTAGGCTTCAGTAAAAATAGGGGTGGATATACAGCATTAGGATTCATGACTCACATCTTTTTCTGGTTTCTGTCCTATGTTCCAAGGCCTTAGAAGCTGAGAACTTAGAGTTTAACACTTCATACTGATGCTCGCAGGCAGGGTCCAGGGATCTAGAGGGGGTCCTGCAGGACCAGCCAAGAGGGTCCTTGGCTTCCTGTAGGATGGAAATTAATTGCGAGCCAGCAGGAAGTGAGAGTAGAGCTTATGGAAGATACAGAGCAAGCAGATAGGGAAGGAGTGTCTGGGAGACTCAGGAAGGAAAGGACCATGAGTCTTGTCTTTCTTTGTTCAGGGTCTGGGGGTTTTAACTGGAGGGTGATCTGGTATACATGTCCCCTCAGGCATCCAGGAACTGGTTAGAACAAAATGAGGGCCCAGGTGTTATTCCTTGGAGCCAGAGGGCCTTGGCTTCTAGATGTCTAGCACTGTGGTCTGGAATATCCATATAATTGCTCTGTCCAGCTATTGTCACCTTGTCCTTCCTTAGATGTTATGGATTCTAAAGAAATCACTAACTCCTTGTCCCTTACAAGGAGGATATTACAAGGCATATGTAAAGTGGGGTGGAAGTGCAGGTCCTCACAAGAACAGAAGCAGGAAAAGAAGCAAAAACATAGATTTTCGTGGAGTCCTTCAATTTCCCTGTCTCAATACCAACTTTTACTTACCTACTTCCCCCACATCTGTATCTCTTTCTCTATCCTATCTCTAAATTAATGGTGTAATTATCCACCCAATTTCACTCAATTCAGAATACATGGATTACCCTGGGTGCCTCCCTCATCCTTATCAGCTATATTCAATCAGTCATTAAGTCCTGTAAATTCCTCCTTAGTCATATATCTCTGTCATAAACCCCCTCTCTGTCCCTCTACTCTCTTAATTCCAGCCCTCAACACCTTTTGCTTGAACAATTGCAATAAATTCCTAATTAGTTTCCAGTCAATGAAATCTCTCCCCACCGAGTATATCCTCCCAATGATGTGACCAGGTAACACTCCTTTTTCAAAATATCTGACATCTGTGGAAACAATACAAACCCCATACTTGAGAAAAAATAATGCAATCAGAAATGTATTTTTCTTTATAAGGAGAATAAACTTTAATTAATAAGAATCTTATACATCACCTGGGTGGCTCAGTTGGTTAAGCATCTGCCTTCTGCTCAGGTCATGATCCCGCATGCTGGAAAGGAGCAGGTCAGGGTCCCTGTTCAGCAGGGAGCCTGCTTCTCCCTCTCCCTCTGCCCCTACCCCTGCTTGTGCTGGCTCTCTTTCCTTTCTCTCTCTCAAATAAATAAATAAAATAAAATAAAGAATCCTACAAATCACTTAAAAAGGTGCATTGTTTATTCAGGTACTGTGTTGTGAATCCCTTCTCTTTGCTGATAACAGAAGCTGTAGGGAGAAGAAAAAAAAAACCACTAAGGTAGCTAAACAAAATCCATTTGCTAGCTAATCAAATTGGGTGAAGATCTAAAGATTAAATTGATCTTGCTTGACCTGTTCACTATCTTAAGTGACAGCTTCTCTACAGTGTTTTCCTGCCATTTTCAGAGTAAAGAAATAAAAATTGTGAGCTGCCAAACTGTTTTATTACCCACATAAAATGTAAACCTTAATGTTTGTCAAGATTTACATTGTTAGAGGATTATCATAAATCACAATTAACAATAGCTAAGGAGATAAGGCTCATGAATTTTACATGTTGTTAATCATCTTATCTAAAATAGCATCCCTCTACGGCTTTATGCAGCTTTATTTTTCTCCATAGTACTTATCACCACCAAATGTTTTGTCTATTTTTTGTCTCCACCAGAAAGTCAACACAGTAAGGGCAAGGACTTTGTTTTGTCCAAACAACAGTATTGGTTGTGTTTTATTCATTTGTATACATCCCTAGTTCAGTGTTTGGTACAAAGTGAGACTCAGCAAATATTTGTGTAATGGATAAAAGATAGTGAAAGAAAAACAAAACAAAATCTCTGTCGTGTAGCCGATACATGGCTTTGCACTTTATATATTATGTGTAATGAAAACATCTTCACAGTCCTCAGGACAAAGTAAGAAGCAGAGGCTTCTTCATATCATACTTGTAATATAAGTACACGCCAAAGCCTGAAAATGTTTCGTGGAAGATCAGAGCAACGGGGGAAACCCTGCTAAAATCCTGCCGGTGACCTTGTATGATTTAGACCCCTTCCTAGATTTCATGAGCCCGCCTTAGGCTTCAGACCCAAGAAACGGACTGGCTCCACTCTGAAACTACCACGTTTGGCACATTATCCATCTCGCAAAACATTCTTGAGAAGGAGAAAAAAAGCAACATGAGGAAAATAAAGGGCAACGGAAAATTTTTAGTTCTCACAAACATTCTTTTTCAATTTTTACGTTTTTGTTAACTGCCGCTAGTGAAACTGTTGAAACAAAAAAGAAGACTAGCTCCGCTACCCACATCTAACATGGCTGAAATGACTTCGCTGCCCACACCCAAAATGGACTCCGACTATGACGCTTCCGACAATTCATTACTGGCCCCGCCCCTCTGGCCCGGAACCCCACCTGCCTACCGTACCAGCCCTTCCGTCAGAAATCTGCTCATGATTGGGTGACCCTAGTGTTTGGCGATTTTCCGGATGTTGCGTCACTCAGTGAGTAGGGGAAACTGCGCGCGCAGAGGCAGTAAGGAGCGGGCGGAGGTCCAGAGAGGTGTGCGCGTTTGCGCTTCGCCGGCCCGGAAGGGTAATTGTGCGGTTGAGGTGACCGGGGACTGAGGTATGGCTACCCAGGGCCTCCTAGCACCGGAGATCCGCTGCCCTGACGACCGGCTTCGTCGGGCCGTTGGGTGCATCTGAGATGGGCTGAAGGCGGCGGCGCTGCTGGCTGCGTCACAGCCTGGCGGTGCCACAGCTTGGCGGCTCGTTAGGGTCATCGTTCTGCGGGTGACCGGGTGAAAGGGGGCGGTGGCGGCGGCGGCGGGGCCTGGGCTGGCGGGCAGGGGCTCGTCCCCGCTCTCCTCTTCTCCCTCGGGCAGAGGTGCTGAATCACCCAGCGGCTGGGCCGCACAGCCGCCGCCCTTTCAGATAAGGGGGTGCGGGAGTGGGGGTGTTATAGGCGACGGTGTTGTAGGGTTATGCGTTGACTTTGGGAGACTAGAGGCTTGCTGCCGAGTTCTTAACCGAGTCTGGAGAGCTGGGTGAGCTTTCTCAGGGGACCAGGCGTCTAGGCTCGGTCATACTCATCCGTTTTATAGCTAACGCACCTGAATCTCGGAGGGCAGACACTCACGAGGCCACTTTGGGCAGATTTCCATTCCAGTGGCCAGACATGCAGGCCACTCAACGAGGCCTCGTTCCGGGTCAGTGTGTTGACTTCTGTAGGAGATAAACCGCCACAGGCTGAGATGATGTAATGGCGTGAAAGTTGTAGAAGATCGGGGCACCTGGGTGGCTCAGTGGTTTAAGCCTCTGCCTTCGGCTCAGGTCATGATCTCAGGGTCCTGGGATCGAGCCCCACATCGGGCTCTCTGCTCAACGGGGAGCCTGCTTCCCCCTCTCTCTCTGCCTGCCTCTCTGCCTACTTGTGATCTCTCTGTCAAATAAATAAAATCTTTTAAAAAAAAGAAAGAAAGTTGTAGAAGGTCTCGGTATTTTCTCAGTGTTGTACACCCAGTATAGATTCAGTGGCAGAGCTGGAAGTACGCTGGGTTTGGTATATTTTAGCAAAGATTCTTAGCTTTGGGGAATGCTAGGTAAAACATTGGTGGGTCCCGTTCCTAGAGGTTAAATCATTAGGACCAGAGTTAGGACCCAGCATCTACATTTTAAGATGCATCCCAGACGGTTTCAGCACCTTGAGTATTTTTATCACATTTTGAAGGGAAGTAATATTTGGCATGTTTAGCAGAAATTTAAATGTTTGATTACTGTTGATGTTGTGAAACCTTACAGTGCAGCATGACCTTGAAGAGTTACTAATCTCTTCCTTGGATGACATTTTTCTTCTGCTCAAAAGTTACACAGTCTTGTTTTAAATTTTCCCATTGAATGCTTAAAACCACATTTATAAAAGCCATCACACACACTGCAGTTGTATTAAGATACTAACATCTGCACAGACAAGTCGTACACCATATTGTTCAAGCTGGGATTTAATTCTGTTTTGGTGATAGTCCCAAATTGGGTTCTGTGAGGTGGATTTCTTGAAATAACAACGAATAAGCCAACAATTCATCATTAAATTTTAAAAGGTCCCTACTCAATTTTTCTACTAAAACATGATTGACTGGGCCCTTCTGTGTCTCTACATCTTTTCTGTGCCATTCCCTTAGTTGGTTAATGGGTTATTTTTTGTTTGTGTCTCGAACTAGCATTTCAGATCTGCTTGGTAAACCTGGTGCACCACCATGCTGGCCGCAAGATTTGTGTGTCTCCGGACACTCCCTTCCAGGGTCTTCCAACCAGCTTTCACCAAGGCCTCCCCTATTGTGAAGAATTCCATCACGAAGAATCAATGGCTCTTAACACCCAGCCGGGTAAAGATAATCTGATATCTTAATATTATGTCCATCTTTTTGTGCACCGGGCCTCTTTCCTTTTTTTTTTTTTTTTTTTTTTTTAATTGTATGAAGCGCCCTGTTCTACCATTAGTGATTTACTGAAACACTTAGCCCTGATAATGTCCCATATCAGCTCTTACTCCCCATTAGTTTGGTGTCATTGTGTTTCTCCTTATCACATATGAAAGACAGAAAGAGCTGCTATAACTTTCTCTTTACCTACAGCTTTTAGAGTTTCATTCAGAGAATTTACAGTGATTGTGTGAGATTGAGAGCTGTATGGTACAACAAGGAGATCGTGGAACCTGTAGTCAAAAGCTTAAGAACGCAGGAATAGTAACATTTTGTCTGTAGCTTAATAATAATGTCATTTCAGCTCTTGATTAAAGAGTGGTAAAATCCAACAGGTTAGAGATTTTCTTTTTCTTTTCTTTTTTTTTTCTTTTCTAATAGATTTCTCCAGAATTCAAATTAGAAGTATAAATTTTGAAATGTGAGGTAGATAAGGAAATATATATAAGCTAAAAGAGACAACTGTTTTCCTCTTGAGTTAACTGTTCTGCTGTTGAAAAAGAGCTTAAAAAAAAAAAAGGTAATAATCATCCCTCCCTTTGACTTTATGTTAAGGAAAGGTAACTTTCTTGAGCCCATTTCCCAGATGAAAAAAAAAGGTAGCTAATACTTAATGCATGCATGTTTTTTAAAAGCTGGTGTTTAAAATATGATTCTGGAGATATAAATCTGTAGTTTATGAAATAATTATTCTTCAAACTTTAAGAAGTTAAGTTGTAAACTAAAAATTTAAGTGAATCACTTCAAAGATAGACCACAAGTAGGTAGGGTCTGCATTTAATTTTTTAGATTGGCTAATAGACCTTTATAATGAAACTACATACATAGAAAGTACCAAGTTATATAGAGTTTTCTAGTGTAATGAAATATAATTATCTTCTATTAATAACATTCTGTTTTGCTTTATGTATTAATTGTCTTTGTTTTCATGTATATCAGCAATATGCCACCAAGACGAGAGTTGGGATCCGGCGCGGGAAAACTGGTCAAGAATTTAAGGAGGCAGCACTGGAACCATCAGTGGAAAAAATATTTAAAAGTAGGCAGTAGTCTTCAGTTTTTGAACTAGACTATGTGAAAATGTTTTAAGAAGTCCATGAACAGCTTTCTAAAAATGTGTGCAAACTTATGTATGTGACTGTTTTCTGGGGAGAAAGGCAGTCATTCTTCAGGAACTCATGACCCAGAAAAGGTTGATACTTCACACTGGTTTCATTGATTCCCAATCATATTTCTTCTAGAGAAAATTTTACTTTTACCATTTAAAAAAAAAAAGGATTAATAGTTAACATGCCATGATATAAAAGATATAATCTGTTAAGGAAGTTCAGTTGAAGTTGCATGAACTCTTAATTCAAGCACGTAATTATGTATGTTTTAGGTCAAGAGAAAAATCACTAAAACAGATATTAATAAAAGCCTAGCTCTTCAGTAAGAGTCCTCATAATTGGTTGTTCATATATGGCCTCCCTGGAAACAATACCTTAATGAAGTTTGTTTGAATTTCAGCTTTGCAAGTTGAGATTGTTAATCTGCCCAAATCTATTCATAGAACACTTGCTGGCTAACGACCTTACAAAGTGTCAATATATAATAATGGGAAAGAGCTGTAATCCGTATCCGTGTGGACAGTTCTTCCTGATTAATAAGTTTGCTCTAAAAAATAAATTACATGAATCATAAAGCTATAGCTTAGTAATACTCTGAGTGAACAGATTCGAACTAAAAGGAGTGAGGTACAGCCAGATAAGAGTTGGCCAGTTGTTTGTTTCACCTGCTCTTCTTCAGGGCGCCCTCTCCCTTGATTGTGCTGCATAAACACTGATTACATCCTTGGTTCCTTTTCTTCTTTGTCTACATCAAGCATCATCTTTGTTAATGGCACTTTTTTTTTTTTTTAAGATTTTATTTATTTGACAGTTAATGGCATTTTATACACTGGTATGACTATTAACATTTCTTTCTCATCTTTTTCTTTCTAAGAGCATGAGAACATAACCCAGATTCTTAGGAATGAAATAGTATGTATTAGAGAAGTAGCCCCACGTCTACAGATAAACTGCCTCCTTAAATTTCTTCGGAGTGAAATTAGAGGCTAATCAATTCTGATCCTTTTTGTATTATTAAACCTATGTTTTAGCAGTGCCCTTTTTTACTGGTCCCCTAATTTTGAAGCCACTTATATCCCCATATGTTCTAATTATGGCTGTTACAAAGGACTATGGTATATAGATTTTCCCCATACAAATATTAGAAAGGGCTTACCATTAGCATTTTTAATTTAGTCAAGACATGACTGTATTAATGTGCATTCCCCCTTGTGTTCTCCAGTTGATCAGATGGGAAGATGGTTTATTGCTGGAGGGGCTGCTGTTGGCCTTGGAGCATTGTGCTACTATGGCTTGGGAATGTCTAATGAGATTGGAGCTATTGAAAAGGCTGTGTAAGTAAATCATTCCCAAACATTTCCCATCTTCAAGGCTCCAGTTTTGTTTTCATCCTTCTCTTTTGCCACTTTTGGAATGTTTTATATCTAAACTTCTAACTATAGAAATACACTTGCATAAAAAAATCTCTTAGCATCTGTTCAAACTTAAGTCTTTTGCTAAGGTTATATGTGTTTAAGCAAGGAGAAAATGTGTTGCTTTGTATGTGTGCCAAGCACTTATGTTTTGTATCATTTAATTTTATAACTCCAATATATCCGTCATTTCTATAATAAATAAGACTAGAAGAATAAATTGGTATTTCCCAAAGTTCCCCAGCTATGAATGATTTAACCAAAATTTATATCCATATTTCTGTAAATTAACCATGTTGTGTTTCTTACAGAATTTGGCCTCAGTATGTGAAGGATAGAATTCATTCTACCTATATGTATTTAGCAGGAAGTATTGGTTTAACAGCTTTGTCTGCCCTGGCAGTGAGCAGAACTCCTGTTCTCATGAACTTCATGATGAGAGGCTCTTGGGTGGTAAGCCAGATTTGTTTTCCTTTTTCACTAAATATCAAATGATTAGACCAAAAATATTGGGGGGGGGGTATTAAATGGAAGGGAATCCCTTACTATATTGAACAGTTGTTCAGATCTGTGAATTAATAGGGCACCTGAGACAATGTAGAAATTATATTCTGAGGTAAATCACAGATTATTCTTTGTTGAGTATTATATTTAAATAGTGGCAAAGGGATTGAAAATCAGACTTTACAAGGAATATCCAACTCACCTAGGAGCAGAGATCAAACAGCCTGTGTTTTATAGAGTTTAGTTAATGGGAGGTGGGGGAGGCCGGCAATAAATGCAAAATCATCAGTGGAAAATATTTGTTGCTAACACTCTGAACTCTCTTGACCCTGTGTAAGGTTTTAGATTCTGTGTTTCTTGAGCTTTTGTTATTTTGCTGGGTAAAAAAAAAATTCAAAAGTGATAGCGATTTTTCTACTGTGTGGTTGAAGAAATGAGCTTGATTAAGTGGTAAAGGATGCACAATAGGAATTAGAAAATGTAAAACAAGTTGAAAGACTGTTTTTGTCTTAGACTAGTAGTGACGTTCTATGCAAGAGATATTATTGCATCAGAACTGTTGGAGGCCGACATTTTTTATTGCAGGAGAGGACAAAGGTAGTCAAGGTTTGCAGAACAGCTTGAGCAAAGGAGAAGGGGTAGTCATTAAAACTGGCTTCACACATGATCTGAGGGTCCTGGGATCCAGCCCGGCATTGGCCTCCCTGCTCAGTGGGAAGTCCGCTGCTTGCTCGCTCGCTCTCTCACTTGCTCACTCTCTCTCAAATAAATAAAACCTTTAAAAAAAAAAAAAAAAGAGTTTGAGGTAAAACTGGCTTCACAATAGTGTCAAGAGTGAAGTTGGAGTATTTGAGGTCTAGAGTGTGAAGAAGACACAATTAGGAAGAGAATGTTCAATTGCCACACTGAGGAGAGTACCCAAGTAGTCAGAGGCCATGGCAAATACTGAAACAGCAAAAAAAAGATTTTGTTTAAGAACTCAAATGGAAGACATGAGAAGCAAGTATACCAACCACGGCTTTGTAAAATCTGTGAAATGAAGAATTGTAAGAATGTGAACTATGAATTTGAGACTAGAAGGGAATGGGGGATGGGAGAGTTTGTATCACACAGATTTGCCATCGCTAACCAGATCTAACTAACTTCCATCCATCTTGCAAAACCATAATATTTCCAGTGCACTTTCCAAAGGAGAACTATTTAGGATAGCATGGCCATTTGGACACTCAGTATAATTCAGATGGGTGTTACAAATCTCCTAACCCAGAAGTTCATGAAGGCACAGAATAAGCATGGTGCATTCTCAGGTAGATAATATAAAACGGGGCTTTTTAACAAAACACCATGGCTGCAAGAGAAAAATTAAAATATACAGAAGAGTTTAGCCCCTGAAGTAAGACTTCAAAGAAATTTTGTGCTTGGGCCATATTCTCAGCTTCCTGTGGGCAGAAGATGACTCTCACCTGCTGTTAGGGCTGCGTAAATAAAGTAGTTTGGGAAGCCAGGCAGCTGCTACAGAGATGAAGATGAAGCTTTTGAGGGGTGACGGACATACAAATAAGGTCAAAGTTAGTACCAAGTGATTTTGGAACAGAGAAGAGGCTTGTGGCAGTCAGTGTCCCTCCCAGAAAAACTTTTCATGCAAGGAGGTAACCCTTGAATAAGTCAGCCAGATAGAAAAGAGGGTTTCTTAGTCAAAATGAATAGAATTAAAGAGGAATGAGATGGGGGCATGTTTGCATCTCCACCATTTCAGTGTAGCTGGAGTGTGTAGAGTATGGAAAGGTAAAAAGCAAAAAATGCAGTTGGGTCATGAACATGAAGGACCTTAAAGAAAAAAATGTAATTGTGGTAAATATCCTGAAAATGCCTCGCATTTGTATGAAGTATGAAGAAATGTAAGAAGTTGTTTTTAGTAATTATTGGTAGAGTAGAACCCACTGTGCTTATTCATATTAATGGGAGAAAAAACAGCTGTACTTTACATCAGCGGTTGAACATTCTCATGCCGTGGGTCAGACAGGTAATGCAGAGGAAATAAATGCATCTTTGAATAGTTGGGCTACAAAATATCTGCCATTTTATCCAAGAGCTGCAGGTGTGCGGTTCCTGCTTCATGTTTCCTAAAGGTTCAGTATCATCTTTTTCTATTATGTGCATTTCTTTTTTATATGCACAAGGAATATTTAAGTGTTAAAACTAATATGGCAGTCGAAGGCAAAGAGAAGTGATGGAAGACCAAGTCAGCCAGAAAACTAAGAGGATAAATAAGTAGAATCTTAACTCTCCCCTCTATTTTCCGTGTGCTTCAGTTTTTTAGGTTTTTATTTAGCATATGATGGAGTTCAAGACAATGTACTATTATGTATAAGTTCTAGTTGGTATATCATGATTAATTTTTTAAAATGCTGTCTGTGCTTTACAAAAATAAATAAAAATTATTTTGGAATTCTTAATTTTTAAGATTTATTTATTTAAAGATTTTATTTGAGAGAGAATGAGTGTTGGGGGGGTGGGGGGCAAAGGGACAAGCAGACTCACTGCTGAGCAGAGAGCGAGACATGGGACTCAATCCCAGTGTGTGAAATCATGACCTGAGCTGAAGCCAGATGCTTAACCAGCTGAGCCACCCAGGCACTCTCAAGATTTATTTATTGAGAGAATAAATGTGATGGAGCATGTGTACCTGAGGAGGCGGCGGGGGGTGAGGGTGGGGGGAGCTGGGAGTTGTGGGGTAGCTGGGGCAGAGAGAGAATCCAAAGCTGACTCCATGCTGAGCTCAGAGCCAGACATGGGGCTCCATATCATGACCCTGAGATCATGACCTGAGCCAAAACCAAGTCAGATGCTTAACCAACTGAGCCACCCAGGCACCTCTATTTTGGGATCCTTAAAGAGGTTTTGTTAGACCTCTCTGTCTAGCAAAAATAAAATTTTATAAAAAGATGGTATCAGTCAAAGCTCAACTCACTTGAAGGTGTCTGCAAAACTTTGTGTGACAGTAGGGGGCACTCTTGCCTCCTGCTAGGATCCATTCACTATCCTTAATCTTTAAGTGAGGTGTTTTGGAGGGACTAGCTGAACTTGGAACTTGTAGACTTCTGCTTTGTTGTTGTATAAAGATTGATTTTTCTCAATAATAATGTGTCTTTTAGACGATTGGTGCAACCTTTGCAGCCATGATTGGAGCTGGAATGATGGTACAATCAATACCATATGACCAGAGCCCAGGCCCAAAGCATCTTGCTTGGTTACTGCATTCTGGTATGTTCTAATTTTAAATTTTTACTAAATAACCTTCATTACTTTTTTTTTTTTTTTGGTGGCTCTACACAATTGTAAATGACTTGTGTATAATTTAATAAAACCTTGTGTTTAGAAAACACTCAATAGTTCTTTTATACTTACTAGTGGTTGTTTATTGCCAGATATCTTCTCTGAAAAGTTAATGATTCTGCTACTTAGACCATGGGCATCCCCATTATTACATTTGGCCTCCTGTGGCAGTCTAGTATATATGCAGAGATTTCCTTTATGTATTTTGTCTACTTTTGGGAGGGTTTCAGACCTGGTACACATTACCTGGGAATTACTCTTATGTATTTTTAGAAAAATTTTTAAATGAGGGTGGAGAAGAAAAGGAAGTAAGACACATGAAAGAATAGGAGTAGAGGATTTTGCAGTGGAGCCTTGGAAGAAAGAACCCAGTAAAAAAGATCTTTGGAAATGCATGTTTGTGTCTGATATGGTTAGCTCGGTCATTATTTGGATAGGTTTAGCACAAAGTTACTGTGGACAGGGCAAAGGCTACCCACCTTTGGTATTGTAGGACAGTTTTAATATCCTTTTGTAGGTGTATGTTGTGATACCTCCCTTAATTGTGGAGACACAAATACTTGAGATAAAGTGTTTTCCTTCTCAGGTATCCCAGGATAGTCTGTCTGTGGGTTGAACAGAGAGGCAGCTAGACCCAGAAACAAAAGTACTTAAATACATGTTCTATACCACAAAACAAGACATATTTTAGTTTTTTCCAGTTTTTTTTTTAATTTGAGTATAGCTGACACAATGTTACAGTAGTTGCAGGTTTACAACATAGTGATTCAGTTTCTCTATATGTTTTGCTATACTCCCCACAAGTAGCTACCATCTGTCACCACACAGCACTATTGCAGTATCACTGATTTTGTTCCCTGCGCTGTGCCTTTTGCTCCTGTGACTTCATTCCATAACTGGAAGCCTGTATCTCCCACTCCCCTTCACCCATTTTGCATACCCTGTCACCATACCCCTTGGGCAGCCATCAGTTTGCTCTCTGTCTTTATGGATCTTATTCTGCTTTTTATTCATTTATTCACTTAAATAAAACAAGACAAATTTTATAAGCATTTTCCTGAAACTTCCAGGGAAACAGACTGTGAAATGTTTCTAACCTGGGTCAGTAAATGGAAATTAGGTATTTGGCACCCAGTATGAAAAATTTCTGGCTTGAACATTTACATTCTTCCTGTGCTGTCTTTGTTTTGGTAAATATGAGACAGCATGACTTGACAACCTCAGTTTTGCAAGTCTCTTCTGTTAGGTCTAAGGTTATTCAACTGTAGATACTCTCCAGGGAGCTTTACCAGATAAAATCCTTGTGATTGAGGGAGGTGGTCCATTGTCTTCTAGTACCAGTAACCTGCTTTTAAGAAAAAAAAAAATTATTCAAGATACATGTACTTCTATGAAATGTAATATCTGAGTGCTATCTGTAAATATTTAAGGATTATTTTGCTTTAGAACAACTACATACCATAGTAGCGTACAAAACTTTTTTCTCTTAAGTATATGTATTCTTGCATTAAAACACCAAAATCCTCACCATCTGAGTTTAGCGTTAGTATCTTACCCAGAGAATGGAGTTCTGCTCCTGTTTCCCATTTTAGACACTGTTTTCCTTGAGAGAACAGGTTCAGTGTTTTTTCTCTGATAAGTAGTAAATACTTAGTGGCTTATTGAATTAAATTAAAATAGCTATGTAGTTTGAGTTTAGAATAAGGGCTATCTGGGTTGCTTAGAAAACTCCTTTAATGTGCTATAAATTACTGGGCTCAAAATATTTTATGTGTTGGAGGGGGCCCCTAAGACCACCCATTCATTCATTTAGTTTTTTGGGTTTTTTTTTTTTTTTTTTTTTTAGAAGAAGCATATACTTGTACTCAGAGCTAAAGTTTATTACAATAAAAGGACACATGATAGCATCTGCAAGGGGAAAAAATACAGGTAGAGTCTGGAGAAATTCATCCACAGGCTTTCAGTGCTCCCTGCTTTCTCTGAGGGGACTTAATCAAGGAAGTGAAAAGTGCAGTGAGATGGAAGCCCGTTAGAGACTTGATGCCTGAGGGCTGAGGGTTTTTATTAAGGGATAATTGTAGAAGTACCTTCCTAGTAACTACCAAGATGCAGATTTCCAGAAGGAAAGCAGGCTTTCAGCATAACTCACATTGTTTTCACAGGTAGTCTAACCCTGCCAGCTACAGAGTGCTTCATGTGCCAAGTTCTTAAGTAGCCAAGGACCAGCCCTGCAAGCAAGTCTTTTTAAAGATGACCTTAGGCCTGCTGTGGTGACCTTTCCCTGTATAGCATGAATGCCAGTTTTTGCTTTACATTTCATCTGTATCTTAAGCCATGCAGGCAGGCATTCGCATTTCCATTTCATGGATGAGGAAGTAGAGGCTATGTGAGGTCACACTGGCGGGTGCCACAGTCAAAACTGACACACTTACTTCTTGAAGTCCAGCCCTCTCTCCTCCACTCTTTCTTTTCACTGGTATGATTGAGATGAGACTTGCAGGGAGTTTGGATGACCCAAGGGCAGTCCCTCACAGTATTAAAGGGACATCAGAGTTGGCTTTTGACGAGTGTTAACTTCCCAGTGCATTCCATTTTCATTTTTCACCCTGATGTTTAGCATCGTGTTAACACAGCTGTGGTCTTATTCAGGATTAAGTGATACTATGTAGGAATTACTGAAACGGTCGTTGGAAAAACTATTCTAATTGTGTTTTTCCTCCTGGCTTTATTAGGATATAATTGGCACATAACACCATATAAGTTTTAAGATGTGTAACTGGTTGATTTAATACATTTATGTATTCCAAAATGATTACCATCATAGCATTAGCTAACACTCCATTCCACATTTACTATTGCTTTTTTGTGGTGAGAACATTTAAAATGTATTCTGTTAGCAACATTCAAGTATATGATACAGGATTAGCTGTAATCACCATGATGTATGTTAGGGCTTCAAATTTGTTCATCTTATAATTGGAAATTTATACCCTTTGACCAGTATCTCCTCATTTCCCCCACACCTCTACTCCTGGTAACCACCACTCTTCTCTGTTTCTCTGAGTTTGACTTCTTTTAGGTTTCCTAATACAATTGAGATCATGTGATGTTTGTCTTTCTCATATTTCTTTCTTTTTTTTTTAAGATTTTTTATTACTTATTTGACAGAGAGATCACAAGTAGGTAGAGAGGCAGGCAGAGAGAGAAGGAGGGGAGCAGGCTCCCTGCTGAGCAGAGAACCCAATGCGGGGCTCGATCTCAGGACCCTGAGATCATGATCTGAGCCAAAGGCAGAGTCTTTAATCCTCTGAGCCACCCAGGCGCCCCTCTTTCTCATATTTCACTTAGTGGACCTTCAGGGTCCATTCATGTTGTCAAAAATGGCAAGAGTGCTTTTTTTATAGCTGAATATTATTCCGTTTTATATATACACCACATCATCTTTATCCATTCGCCCATTAAAGGACAATTTGATCTTTTTATCTTGGAGATTGTGAGCAGTGCTGCAGTGAACATGGGAGCACAGTCACCTCTGTGACATCCTGATTTCAGTTCTTTTGGTTAAAAACCCAGAAGTGGGATTGTTGAATGATATGGTAGTTATAGTTTTAATTTTTTAAGGAACCTCCATACTTTTCCATACTGGCTGTACCAGTTGGATGAATGCCAGTTTGATTCACAATAATGTTGAGCTATCCTTGTTTTGTAATTGATATGTCCTTAAGTAGCAAACATCTATTACCATTTAAGATTTTTATGAGAAAATATCATTGAAAAATCTCTTGACAGCCTCCTTAAAAGTTTTGCTTAAGGTGCAGGATGGCTGGACTACAGCTCCCTACACCATCAGAAAACTAGGCCTTAGAGAACAGGCTCACCAAAGAGCCAGATGGTGGGGAACAGACCTTTGGAGGGACCTTCCTGCAGCTGACAAGAAAGTCCTAGAGGACCAGACCACCCCCCGCAAAGGCCTCTAACTCAGGGGCTACTGTTGTGAAATGTGGGACTCAGGTGCCCACATTCTGTGAGGACAGGTCTCCCAGAGGGCCAGAACACACAGAGCCTGATTGCCAAAGAGTTAGGCCATGAGAGTTGGACCTCTCAGAGGACTGTGGCATCTAGGATGAGACCTTGGCAGAGCATGGGGGCCAGGATCTTTGGAAGATTAAGCCACCCAAGGGCCAGACCCCCAGTGATAAAAGCTCCAGAGATAGAATCTCCAGTGAACCTAGCGATGAAGAACGGAAAGGATTGTACCATGGTTGTCAAGGCCAACTGGGAAACTGTTCGACAGGGTCAGCCTACACAGGAGAGGACCACTGGAGGGACAGACCATGGAAAACAGGACCACCAAGCTAGACCCTGGAGAGCCAGGAGAGGACCAGGTGTCATGGGGTGGGAGGGGATGCTATGAAAGGGCCATGAGGAAGACAGGGACTCACTCATCCTTGCTCCCTGGTACCAGCTCTGTGTCCTACCCCCGGCCATTGGTGGCTAACGGAGTCAAGAGAAGCTGGAGAAATTAGCTGGCACATCAGTATAGAGAAAGGAGGAAGGAGGACACTCTTTCATCCTCTTCCTGCGGCTTAATCCAAATTTCAGGACAGGGAGTTACCTGGAATAAGTAACATTGGGAGCCTCATGGAGAATAAAGGTTTTTCTTGGCTTCTGCAAAAAAATACATTTTGGGGGCACCTGGTTGGCTCAGTGGGTTAAGCCTCTGCCTTCAGCTCAGGTCATAATCTCAGGGTCCTGGAATCGAGCTCCACATCAGACTCTGCTCAGCAGGGAGCCTGCTTCCCCATCTCTCTCTCTCTGCCTGCTTCTCTGCCTAATTCTGATCTCTCTCCCTCTCTCTGTCAAATAAATAAAATCTTTAAAAAAAAATACATTTTTTTGCTAAAAATTTTACTGTCTGTTGTAAAACTGTTGGGATTCCTAATAGAAATGTAAAGATTCCTAGAGGTATTTTTATCCAGTGTCTTTCTTACAGCAAAATATATTTTTAATTATTCATTATCATGAGTTATATCTTTCTACTTGATCTAGAAATGTTACTCTCACAAAAGAGATACTGGTGTTGACATTATATATGGCAATAGCTGTGCCTATTCCATGAGTTAAACTGTGGACATTTAATGTTTAAGAGGACGATAACTTGCTCTACTTAGCACTGAAATAATGCCTTGTCTAAGATTGATTTTTTTTTAATTAAGGAGTTTTTTTTAATTAAGGAGTTCTGTCAGCTAATTATTGATACCTTTTGCTGTAATTTTTCTGAACTTGTTTGTAAACATCTGACAACAAAAATTACTATTCAGAAGCTGAGATGATATTCCCTATTCCACAAGGAAACAGCAGTGCCTGTCCTTGAGGTTCCTGCATTTTAGGATTAGCATCCTGTAGCATTCTCTCGTTACCTAGTTCCCTCTTGGCAGGAGCCAAGACATTCAGTTATTCATATCAAGGTTTTTAATCTCAATTCTCATACATACGATCGTTGTTGCATAGAATACCGGTAGGCTCACATCCAGGTAATGACGAACAAACAATTTGATAAAGTTACTTAAAAATCTAGATTAGTGTTTGTACTCTGAATTGAGACAGTTTAAGAATAGTGTTATTGGGGCACCTGGGTGCCTCAGTTGGTTGGGCAACTGCCTTCAGCTCAGGTCATGATCCTGGAGTCCTGGGATTGAGTCCCACATCGGTCTCCCTGCTCGACAGGGAGTCTGTTTCTCCCACTGACCTCTCTCCTCTTGTGCTCTCTCTCTCTCTCAAATAAATAAAATCCTTAAGGGGAAAAAAAAAATAGTGTTATTGTTGTGATTTCTAATTTGAATAGCCGCAAGTTTGGGTTGTGGGATTCAGGGGTAGTATGACCTAAATAAGGGAGAGACTTCATAGTCCTGTTGTTTAACAGTGAGGTGTACGATATTCATTTAGAAGTGGCATTTCTTTTTGGTTGTCATTTAGTAAAAACTGCTTGCTGTTTCTCCAGGTATAATGGGTGCAGTGGTGGCTCCACTGACGATATTAGGGGGGCCTCTTCTCATCAGAGCTGCATGGTATACAGCAGGCATTGTGGGAGGCCTCTCCACGGTGGCCATGTGTGCACCCAGTGAGAAGTTTCTGAACATGGGAGCACCCCTGGGAGTGGGCCTGGGTCTCGTCTTCGTATCCTCACTGGGTAAGCAGCTGTGTTTTAAGACTCTTGGTATCCTAAAATCATTGTTGGTACTCAGTTATCCTAGTGGAGGGAATTTATTAAGAGTCACTTTTAAAAGTTTAAAAGGGAGACACTGATTAGAGTGTATTTTCTTATTTGGCATCATGGTAAACTATTATTTTTTGTTTCACCGAGTACATCTAAAATGGAAAAGTTGGTCTGAAGAACATAAAAATGACTCTTGATCAAGAACCTTTCTGTAATGTGAGCAAGTGACCTGCTGCAGGAATGAGTATAATGGATTTGGAATTGAATATGCCTGAAATTATGTAGTGCATATAGTCAATCCTTTTCTTATCTGTGCAGTACATCAAAAGAAGTTTACTTGTTTTTGTCTTAAGTAACATTCATCATAGATCAGTTATAGAAATGAGGCTAGTTTTTTTTTCCCCCTTCCAGGATCTATGTTTCTTCCACCTACCACTGTGGCTGGTGCCACTTTGTACTCCGTGGCAATTTATGGTGGATTAGTTCTTTTCAGTATGTTTCTTCTGTATGATACACAGAAAGTAATCAAGCGTGCAGAAATAATACCAGCATATGGAATTCAAAAATATGATCCCATCAATTCGTAAGTAGTCTTTAATGTCTTTCCTTTGTTACATAGTACGTTTGTGGTATTATGGTCTGTTTTATTTTCTTTCTATTTTAGTTTCCTGGGGTTACTGTAACAGACTACAAACTGAGTGGCAAAACAAGGGAGATTGACACTCTGGCAGTTCTGGAGTCGAGAAGTCTGAAGTCAAGGTGTCACCAGGATTGATACCTTCTGAGGTCTCTGAGAGACTGTTCCATGCCTCTCTTCTAGCTGCTTATTTTGGCCAGCAGCCCTGGGTATTCCTTGGCCTGTAGACACATTACCCCAGTCTCTGCCTCTATCTTCACAGCACTCTTCCCATGTGTCTGTCTCCAGTCATTTGGGATTGAGGCCCACCCTACTGCAGTATTAACCTCATCTTAACTCATATCTTGATTACATTTGCAGACATCCTATTTCCAAATAAGGTCACCTTTACAGGTAGGGGGATTAGGATATCAGTGTATCTTTTGAATTCAACCCACAGCAATGGATTTGTCAAATTGTATCATATTTATTTCTGTTGCTGTTTGGTCTGTTCTTTATCTCGTTAGTAACCTAAGTATCTACAGAACATTTGATTAGATCGTGACTAAGTAATATTTAGGTATTCAGTTAAGGCAGTATTTACCTGTTTTTGTTGACTAGCTTTATGGTTCAACTGTTACATAATAATGCTTTTCCCTTTTCTTGGACTGTTCACCAAAATAGGTTGTTTTAGCTTTCTTGAGTTTCATGTTGTCTGTCACATTTTTTGAAGTAATTTTTTTTTCCTTGAAGCTGAAATTCAGTGTAATGTTTTTTTTTAAATGCTGCTTTAACACAGATTGTAACACTTTTCTTTGGTTGGCGGTGGGAAGAGGGGTTGCCTTGAGGAGATATATTATATTTAAAAATGCCAGACTTCTGTCTAACACATTTTTGTGAAGGTGTTTCTTTGGTTTTGGCTCAATTATTTAATTGTCTATCACCCAAGGGATTTTTTTTGCAAGATACTGCACTCATAAGAACATGCCAGAGGATAGAATAATGATTTTTTAAATTGCCTTTTAACATTTCAAAGATTAATCTGCCAGAAAACCTCGACTTTTGTCCACGGCTTCCTTAGTTGACATCTTTTCTTTTTTAATTTCCATTTCATATACCTATGACAAATAATCAGTATTAAGAAATAGCTTGTCTAGATTAAGAAGTAGTTTTTATCATTGTTATTAGAATTACATCCTCTATAACTGGCCATAATTTGCTTTTCCAGGATGCTGGGAATCTACATGGATACATTAAATATATTTATGCGAGTTGCCAGTATTCTAGCAACTGGAAGCAACAGAAAGAAATGACATGCCTCCGCTTCTGACTTCTTTATACATCAGATATCTTGCTTGTTTAATAGGGACAGGTATTCATTAAATAGTTCGTACAAGCAGCTTTCACTGAAGTTTAGAAGATAAGACTTGTCAACATTTTTCAGTTGTTCCGGTGATGTGATGCTTCCGGTCTCCTTTTTCTTCTGCAGAATAAATTCATTTCTCTTCCAAATAAGCACACTCATTTCTAGTGCTCATGTTTGAGTAATTCTTAAATGTTTCAATGAACGTGAAAACTAAAGTTTGTGTTGTGAGAATTTAACTGTTCTATTTTAAAATTAATTTGATTGAAAACTAGACAACTCTGTTTTGTTGCGTATCTTTTGAAATGCAGAAATGTTACGGTAATCTCATAGGTGATGTAGAGGTTTGGTAAAGGGACCAGAGAGAAGCAAAGAGTCACCTGCAGTCGTTCTTTGAATACGTAGCACTTGTGTAATTGGTGCCAAGCTACTGAGAGGGGTTTGGCTATTTAAAAACAAATCATAGCTGTTTTTACATTTGATCTGTTGAACTTTTCAAAAGCATTGAGCATAAAACAAAAATACAGGTGATTCATTCTCCTGATGTTCCTTTCTTTCTCAGTGCTATCTTTACAATATACGTATAATTTTGTTTGGCTTCTCATTGTTTGACATTACTAGGACAGTCCAGAATGTTAATTGTATGGCGGATTCCTGATAATGTGTTATGTATATGTACGTTTTATTTTTGAACCTTATAGAACAAAATATCCTTAAAATTCTTCTCAGGATAAAGCATTCAAAGCATGAAAACTCTTGCATTTTCAAATACACAAACACTGTGTTCCTAATTGCTGAATTTTTGTGCATATTTATTGAGATGTTTAATAGAATACATGCTTGCCTTTCCCATCTCACTTCAGGCTTTGAAGCTTTTATCAGAAAAGCCTGTTTGTGGCTCACACATAAGATTATGAAAGCAGTTTTTCTCCCAGCTCCCAGGACTTGATTTCTTCTGTTCCTCCCAGACTAAGCACTAAAAAAAAAAAAGGAGGACTTAGCTAGTCTTTCTTCATGAACTATGTCAGTCAAAACTGTAATAGGCAAAATGCTTTGTTAGAGTTTCCCGCAGCAGACTTTTCCTTCACCTGCATAGACTATTACTTGACTCTCTTGTGACATTTGTGTTTTGATACAGAAGAGTTATTTTTGGAAGTTCTTAATGAATGAACTAAGTATGTATGATTATTGAAATGACTGGTATTTTTGACAAATATTTGTTACAGTAATCCAGAAGTAATTATTCTTACCACCTCAAATTACATAGGATGCTTCTTTCTGAAATAATAAAGGTTTCAGCCAGATGGTGATTGGTCTATAATTTTTCCAGCTGAACCATATGCATACTGTTTGAATAGAGGATTCGTTTCATTTGTTTCTCTTCCTGACCTAGTACGTAGAATACAGTGTGATTATGACCATGGTACTTGCCGCCAGACTACCTTTATTTGAGCCCCGCCTTTTCCACCTATTTCTTAGGTGACCTTGGGCAAATTACTTCACCTCTCTGTGCCCATTTTCTTATCTGTAAAATGGAGAGGGTAACAGAACCAGCATCATAGGATTGGGGTGAAATGTGTGGACATTTAGCACTATGTAAGTTTTAGCTGCTGTTGCTGGTTTGTGGGAGGCTGGGCGGTGGGGAGAGTTGTCCTAAGAAAAATCCAAGTGCCAAACTTGCTATTTTTTCCCTTCTCTACTTTAGTCACTACAATGTTAATGTGATCTTGCAGGTCCTTTTGTCTTCAGTCATTTTAGAACCCAAAATTTATATCCCTATGTTTGGATAGTATCACACAAAACAGAATGATAGAATTTCAACAATAGGTATCAGGCAAAAGCTTATTTAGAAAAACAAGGTGGTTAATTTGGTGACTTGGTATATTTTTACATCACTTTTTCTGACTTTGCTAAGATAAGACTTCGGTATATAAAGTGAATTATATAAAATGTGAATACTACAAAATAAAATATTATAACATATAAAGTGGTAATGAAAAAAATCCCTGGTTCCTAGGCTCTGTTAACATGCCACTGAGGGTTTTTCTTCACATCACTCACAGGGAAAAGTGAAGACCTACACATTGATGGGCTTTAGGCAAAAAAAAAAAAAAACAAAAAACAGAAACCTACTTCTCATTTTCTGAAGCATCACTTGAAGCTTTACAGAATAACTGAGATGTGTGTTTAAAAATAATCACACAAAAAATAAAGGCCCTTTTGGTGTGCCTAGAATGCTCTCGTGAACATGAGCAGTCAGAAAATGAGTGTGGCAGGCACCATGCCACCGAAACCCAGGGGAGACAACCAGTGTCCATTAGGGCAAATGTCCTAAGAGCACAGCAGCGAGTTTCCAAAGTGTGCCAGGAGGAAGTCTTCCAAGACTAAGCAAGAGTTACAGCACATAATAAAGGCAGTGAGGGTGTTTTCTCACAGCCAGAGTGTGATGGAGGAAGGGTCAGAAAGCAGGGAAGGATGACAAGAAATACCAGTCCCTTGAAGCCTGATTTCTGCTCACAACACATATGTGTTCTGTGCACTTTAAAGTGTTAGGATGTGGGGGGAAAAGGCAGGCACATTTTCCTTAAAATTGTTCATCTGCATAGAAGGTGTGTATATCCATGTTCAAGTTCTTGAAACTGAATGACACCTGATATTTTTGTCCTTCCAGTAAGGTAGGAGGGTCCAGATACCCTGTTAATTGCTAATGATTCAGTTATTTGCATAATGTGTGCTAAGTCTTGGATAAATCATAACATTACTTTGAACTAGGTTCTTAATCCCATCTTGCCAAGGACTAAGCTGAAGCCCACAAGTTCAGTATTTGCACAAGGTCATAGGGCTGGGAAGAAGTGGTAGAGTTGAATATCTTAGCCAGTTATGCTTGGAAAGTTTGATGGATACCACAGAGCTGAAATCCTATTTGAGGATCAAAAGCACTGTACAAATTAAATAGATTGAGACTTTGCTAAAAATACTTAGAGCATTAGAATTTTAATGTTTATCAAAAGGGGCACCTGGTGGCTCAGTTGGTGAAGTGTCTGCCTTTGGCTTAAGTCATGATCCTGGAGTCCCAGGATCGAGCCCCGAATCTGGCGCCTTGCTCAGGGAAAAGTCTGCTTCTCCCTCTGCCCCTCACCCCACTTCTGTACTCTCTCTCTCTCTCTCTCAAAATAAAATCTTTGGGGTGGGGGGGGTTGACCTTAGTATCTTAAGAATAAGTGGTAATCGTGTTTCACTTCCCCAGATCCTACTTCTTATATATATAGTACCAGAAACTCCTTTTCTCCATTGCTGAGGTCATCTCTTGCTACAAATCAAAGGGTTTTTTTAAGGTCAGTGTAATGAGTAAGATGGAGTGCTCCCTAAATGTACTCAATTTAGCTAGCAGTCAGAATGGAAGCCATTTTTCAGGAAAAGATGAAGCTATGACCTTGAAGATGGCCTTTTGTAAAGAAGCTGTTCAGGAAGCTGGAGAAAATTCCCCCAGTACTGACACTGCAAAAGGAGCATATTGTGCCAGAAGCAAAGGTGAAATTAATTAGAGGTCTGATGGGGGAGGAGGGGTTATATGGGCTCTTCTGGCCAGTTAGCATGAGGGCAGGTGCTGCACAATCTCTTCCTGTCTGCCTTAGCATTTCATTCTGCCTCGCTCATAGCTTGCTATCCTCCTCCGGGGCCAGAGCCTCATAGGTTGGGCGGGGGGAGGGTATGGCAACCTCCCTGGATCTAGAAATAGAGAATTGATACTTTCTAGCAAGACCACATTGACATTCACACTCACAGATGAGCACACAATTTGAGGAACAACTTTTGAAAATAAGACCTGCTTTCCATGAGCACTTTGTAAAAATTGCCTGGTTACCTGTCCACCTGGACTATTCACATATATGCCCCAGAGTGGTTTTACATAGCATGACAGAGCTTGGTGAAACAAGATTCATATGATGATTTCACAGGAAGGGTGTTATATTTCTTATTTGCTCATTAGTCATGTTACCTCAATTCCAAGATGCTGTATTTTTCACACTTCATTTCTGAAATGTGTGTTTAATTTCATGGGTGTTTAATTTTAATGTGTGTTTAACTTCATGATTACCATTCTTCAGATACTAAAACTAGGTGTTTTTTTGTTTCCTTTTTTTTTTTTTTTTTTTTTGCAAAACTAAATTACCTTAAAATCAGTGAAGTTTTAGACTTTAAAACGTTATTTTTCAGTTGTTGGCTTATTCCTTTCTAATAGTTCATTGTCCTGTAAGAACAGATATCTGAAGGATTATCTTTCCATAACTGTAGCAACTTTTTTTAAAAAGATTTTTATTTATTTGAGAGAGAGAGATGGAGAGAACCAAGTGGAAAGTGGGGCAGAGGGAGAAGCAGATTTCCCACAGAGCAGGGAACTATATGGGGGATTCAATCCAGGTCCTTGGGATCATGTCCTGATCCAAAGGCAGACGCCCAATGGACTGAGCCACCTAGGCGCCCTAATTGTAGGAACTTTTGCTGATGATTCATAGGGGAATCCTCTACAAGACAGTACAAACCTAGCCCCACCCAGTTATGTGCGCCATGGAGGTTAAAGGGACTGATTTCCCAGCAATGCAGAATGATTCCAAACAGGAGAATCAGTAGAAGTTGAGAGGGAAAGCATTGGTGGTTTGATGTGATCTGACTGTTCATAAAGAGAGTAAGGGATTTGACAGGTTTGTTCAGTTTGCTACTCAGGAGGAATTAACTCAGCACCAACTGTGGGGAGAAACAAGAATGAATGAGGAACTTTCTTCCCCGACATCACAGCCGGGCTTGAAAGTCTATAAAGCAGCGTCTGATGGACAGAGGCAGTGTGTGGCAGCCGGGAGGGATTGATAGTGAGCGAAGGTTGCGAGCCCTGCTGGCCTTTGGGCAGTGGATGCTGCAGGCAGAAGCCCTTAACTGCAGGTGGGGGAACTTAGGGCCCAAATACAAGTCACTTTTTTTTTTTTTTAAGATTTTATTTCTTCATTTGACAGAGATCACAAGCAGGCAGAGAGAGAGAGAAGCAGGCTCCCTGCTGAGCAGAGAGCCCAACACGGGGCTCGATCCCAGGACCCCGAAATCATGACCTGTGCCAAAGGCAGAGGCTTAACCCACTGAGCCACCCAGGCAGCACACAAGTCACTGTTATTAAGCAATCAAGTCAACAAATGCTTATTGAGCCCTCTATTAGGTACCATGTAGTTAAAATAACGAGAAATAGCAAATAATGACCCAAGGTAATTGCGAAGTCATTTTCTAGAAACTACAAAAACATATCCAGGCTAATTGCTCCGGGAGTTCGGAGAAAGGGGGCAGTTGTGTGAGTGCCCACAGGAATGTAAGTGTCCACACACCCCAGCACAGGGCTGAGGGCTGGAGGGGGCTCCTCGCCTCTGTGAGAAGGGGGAGTGCTTGGGCAGCCCCTGTGTGCAGCATCGGGAGGAATCCTGTGTGGCTTTGCTGAGACCTCAGCCTTCTCTGCTTGCAAACCAAATGTGTTTGTGACTGTGTGTGCTCACAAATGGTCTCCCTGACCGTACTGGGTGCCTCCAAAACGAGGGAGATCGCTCACTACTGCATTTCAGTAGAGGAGTCATCTACAAAGAAGTTGGAAACTATGCCAAGATTTTCACTGTTAGTTCTGAGCAGCAGAAAAAAACAGGTATTTGGTAGAAAACTGGGATGTTCTGTATCTTTGTCAATGTATTATAGCTGCCCCTAAGCAATTTTTTTTTTTAATGGAAAGAACATTGGAACACTTTAAAGAAGTTTTTCAGGTTTTAGGAACTTAGTGGAAAGACCCAGAATGTAGAACATCTCTCTACTCTGTGGCCTTTGGCACATCTCTGCTCAGACGAACCAGACCCAGAGCCTTCAAGGTCCCCTTAGCTCTGCCCATGCTGGGTCTGCAACAACAGGACTGAAGTTTCCCCAGGACGCAGCGCTCCGGTGGCACCTTGCTCATCCACCCAGACCTGTTGGTGCTGGGTGTGGGGGTGAGAATCTGGGAAGGAGACACCTCTCTTCTGGGAAGCCTGCTTCCAAACCTGCAAAGCACAGAGCAGATGCTGGCAAACAGGAGCCATCCAACTCTACCTGCAGCTTCCCAGTCGCAAGTGCTGGCAAAGTGACCGACTTTGGCATTCCTCGCTCCCCCGCTGCCCAGGTCTCTGGCAAATGCTCTCCTGGCCCTTACCCTCTTAGTCCAGCTTCACATTTATAAATGGGCCTGCTCTCAAGTCATTTAGACCTGAATTTCAGTGTGCTTTTTAAAAATCTGCTGTGAAATGCACAACAAAAGACAACCATTGTTCTGCATAAAGAAGCATCATACATCCTTGAACACAAGTGGAAGGTATGTTTTGGAGATAGGATGCTGTTGACAAAGGGAAGGAAACTATGCCCCCCTCTCCTGGCAGTGGACCACCTAGTCTAACAGTTGTTTTCATATAGCACGACACTTCAGCGTTACCCTCTCAGAAAGATGTTTCTCTCCAGCTTCAGCTACTCTCTTACTGAAAAACAGGCTGAGCCATTTGGCCAGGGTCACACAAGCTAAAAGGTGGCAGAGCTCTGGTTAGAGCCTGGACTCTGTGACTCTAGTGGGTAGGGGAGGGAGGAAGACAGAAACTGCAGACAGGGGTCCTTGGTCCCCCACTCCAGGCTGAAACCACGGGGTGAGGGTGAGGTGATGGAGGCAAAGGGTCAGGAGCTGCAGAGACACAGAGACAGAGACAGGAAAGCAGCCAAGGGAGTATTCCCGTCAGACAGTGGCTTCAGAAGTATTCCGCTACCAACGTAAGTGGCCGCAGGATAAAAAAAAAAAAAAAAAAAAAAAGTGCCTGCTAGTGTCCCCAGGTGCCTTGTGGTATGGAAAAGGTGACCTTCCAGCATGATTTCCATGGAGGAGCTCCGGTCCTACTGGCACGCACTGCGACGAGGCGGGGTAGCCCATAGCCATGGCTACGGGTAGACAGTCCGCGCCACAGGGGAGGGGACAGTGGGAGGGTGCACGGCATCTGTGAGAACCCAGGAAACCAGTGACGGCAGGGGTAGAAGGGACAGATCCTGGATTTACCATCTTATTCCAGGATCAGGAGGCAGGCAAGACCCAGAGAGCTGGAGGCTTATGAGGAAGTTCGGATCAACGGTAAAACATGGAGGAAGCTATTGGTTTATTGTACAGTTTGGGGGTGGCATGTAAGGTGAATATTTTCAGCTACTTGCGAGCTCTCATGGAATCAACGTTAGAAAAGAACCTCAGCTTTGGAGTCAGGCAGACCTGGTTCCAGATAAGTTACCACAAGTCTTTTTGTGAGATGAAAGAAAACCTCATTTTCCCCTGTTGCAAGCTGGAAATACAAGACCTGTATCCTTGAGCTTGGTCGGGGGTGCGGGGGGTTGTTAAATAAGACAATTGAAGAATCGCTCCCGTGTCTGGCCCCTCCTACTATAAAAACTGGTCTGCAGTTTGCTAAGCAAATAAAGGAAGGAGAGTCATTTCTGATCAACTGCAGCGTTCATAAAACATCTTTGGAAGAAAGCGTCACACAGGTGAAGAGTAAAGTGTGGGGACTCCGGCCAAAAATGCTCTACCTGTAAAGGGTGGGGTTGCTTCAGGCATTTTCCTAATTGACTATAGAAATCACAAGTTTGACTTGAAAATACTTTCTTCCTTGTAAATTTCCCTTCGCGTTAGGTGTGTTTCTGAGTTTTCTCAGGAAGGCTTCCAAGTGTTCAAAATCATCTTTAGAAATAATTCAAAGCCTCAAATATTATTTTTGTACCCAAACGGCATAAGCTTAAGAACTAACAGGTAGGTGTTCCTGTTAAAATGCTTCTCATTTTCACCTCCCTCAACTCAACATGAGATTTCAAATATTCTGAAGAGCCCAAGGTGTTTCTTCCTTTTTTAAAGTAATAAGTTGATAGCTATCTTTGAAATGTTAAAAAAGCAGGTGAGAATTTGTGAACAGTATCTCTGGGTAAGGGGGTGGGGGAAACTGGGGGGAACTGGGTGGAACCGAAACTTTATACCCTGTGTTATTTAAATTCGTGCAGGCCTAGCTTGCTCCAGTAAGTTTTCATAAGCATTTACGAAGCACGGTGGAATTCTGACATCTGAATCTATTCTTCTGTTTAAACATATTGGTCCCAGGAACACCTGCAAATCTGTGAATTGTACGTGTGAGTGGACTAGGAACAGAAGAACCCTGGAGATGGCCAGTTCTGGCCCTGATCTGTGATCTGTGGTGAGAAAAAAACCGTGTTGAGAACCTAACATCTGTTTCTGGCTCCACAGCTGCGGGGCTGAGGGGCCTGGGAAAATTACCCAAGTCCACTGGGTCCAGACACATCTCCCCCTTTACTAGCCTGAGAGTCTAGTTTCTGCACCATTGCTCAGCAGCTAGAGTTAGTTTTAAGGTCTGGCCTAATCCCTGCCCCCTTCGGCAGGAAGTTGCTCTTTTCTCCTCTGATGATAGTCTGCCAAAAGCAAAAAGTACCTGTGACAACCGCAGATAATGGGGGAATGGCAGCCCAAAGGTGTGTTGTGCAGAGAACTCAGTGGGGCCCCCCAAATGACCTCACATCAAAATAAATAAAATAGTGGTGCTAGTCCTTGATGTGGACCATGGATACAATTCTAATGTCAGGAAACAACGTCTTTAGGAAACTGTGTGGAGCTTATGGGCCTGTAATGTTCAGTCTAAGTAAGAACAGGGTGCTGGCTGGCAAGTACAGCCTCGGGATCCATCCCACAGTGCTCCCAGCCCTCTTTCCAACACTGGCTGCTGGGAAATCTCTCCTAGGCTCCAGCTCCGGAGTTGTCCCTGGTCGGCTCTGGGGCGTCTTCCCGACCACACCCTCTGCCACGGCCACTGCCTGCTCAGAACACAGCCTGGACAGGGAATCAAGCAGGGGCTGGACAGGTGACTCACGTGGTAAGATATATGGTCCTTAAGCCCAGTGGCCCAGCCAGTTTCTTTGTGTGGATTGCTTTTACAGTTTCTGCAAATGCGTAAGAGCTGACTTTCAAAAAACATCCCCAGCTACCGGTTTGCTCACCAAGCTATCTGAGCATGTGGTTTAAATCGTATCTCTAATCTCTAGCCAGAAAGGAGGGCCAATGAAGCTCCCCACTGTCCAGTCTCGGACAGCAGGGAATGTCTGTATTGGCTGCCAGGAGCCAGCAAGATTCCTAGCAATGGAATCGGATACTGGCATCTTCCCATGTGCCCTTGGAAGCTGGAAACCAGATAGATGGTTAGAAGGGGACACTCATTAGGACAAAGGACAGATGGACACGATACCACAAGGGCAAACACAATTCTGTGTATCTGCACGGCTGTCTCCACCAAGAGAGGCTCCCTGAGGCCAAGCGCAGAGCCTTCAGCATCCCCTGTGCACAGCCTAGCCCATAGAATATGTCCAGTTAGTAGGTGGTAATGGCAGACTCTTCCTTACATCTGGCCTTGTAAGATGTTTCCTTCCTCCATACATTTGCTCAGGCTGACCCTATACCCCAAGCACCTTTTCATTCATCCTAAACATCTGTCAAGGTCCGGCTGCAGCCCCACCTCCTTGTCACCATGTCACACATGGCCCCTCACACATGTGTGCTCATTCAGGCTTGTGTCCATCTCACCAATGGGAAGCAGACTCAGGCTTCATTTCATTTCATTTCAAGGCAAATGCAAGGTCACAGTGCTGTTAGATGGCAAAGCAAGAACCCAAACCCAATATTTACCCTAAAGATGCAAACGTAGTGATCCGAAGGGACACGTGCACCCGAATGTTTACAGCAGCAATGTCCACAATAGCCAAACTATGGAAAGAACCTAGATGTCCATCAACAGATGAATGGATAAAGAAGATGCAGTATATATATACAATGGAATACTATGCAGCCATCAAAAGAAATAAAATCTTGCCATTTGCGACGACGTGGATGGAACTAGAGGGTATTATGCTTAGCGAAATAAGTCAATCGGAGAAAGACAACTATCATATGATCTCCCCGATATGAGAAAGTAGAGATGCAACATGGGGGGTTTGGGGGGGTAGGAAAAGAATAAAGGAAACAGGATGGGATTGGGAGGGAGACAAACCATAAGTGACTTTTAATCTCACAAAACAAACTGAGGGTTTCTGGGGGGAGGGGAGTCAGGAGAGGGGGGTGGGGTTATGGACATTGGGGAGGGTATGTGCTATGGTGAGTGCTGTGAAGTGTGTAAACCTGGTGATTCACAGACCTGTACCCCTGGGGATAAAAATACATTATATGTTTATTAAAAAATTTAAAAAAAAAAAAAAGAACTCAAACCCAGGTCATCTGATTCCAGGCTCTCTGCTCCCTACATTTCACGGATATCTTGACACTCTTCCCTGAGGCTTCGCGAAGGGTTTTATGGCCCTCCCAGCCCCATCTTAGGAATGATCAGGAAGATCTGTGTTTGATGGACTAATTACTGACAGTAAAAGTTAACGTTCAACACCGGGAAGTGGCCCTTCCCTGGTGGGAGTTTCCCACTCTGACCACTGAGGCCAGTGCTGGGAGCTCCCAGGGCTGGGCATTTATAGCTCTGCGTGTTACAGTTCACTAAATACTCTTACCTTCTTGAAAAGCTGGTTTTTTCCTCTTGGGAGCGGCTGACTCTACCCTTTATGAGAATTCCAGGGCTGCCTGTGGTGCCCTGCCCATTGGGAAACACCTTACTGTATCACCCTATAAAAGTCTGAGGTGGCCCCAGGAGGACCTCTGCAGCACAGCCCTCTCGCCGGGACGTGAGGTTCTGGCCACCCGCCATGAGACTTCTAGTCGTCTCTAGGCTGCTCTGCATCTTGCTCCTCTGCTTCTCCATCTTCTTCTTCTTCTCCACAGAAGGTAGGGCCCCCCAGGGTGCCGGCTCCTGAGCAGAAGGCAGGGCCTGGGGAGGTTGGAATCAGGTAACATCCAAGGGCAGGACCCCCAGGAGGCAGGCCTGGGCCCGGGAAGACAGGCTCACCCTCCGAAATCTGTGGCACCTCTATCCACAGTGGCAGCACCCCCCGATCTACATCCATAACCCCAGCTCCCCTAACACACACACACACACACACACACACACACACACAAGCTATGTAGAAAGTGATGTGATTACTGCAAGCACACAACTTCCCAGCAAGACTGATTCTTGCACCTGAATCCTACCTAGCTAGAAATGCTGGAGCCACTCTGCTGTACGCATATCATGCTTTCAGGACAGGAAGTGTGAAGACTGGACTGTCTGAGTCCGAACATCGCCAGATCTCATGCATGGCAACCACGTGCAGCAGACGCAGCAGACCAGATGCATGGGGTGTGGTGGGGGGGACATGTTCTGTGTGTTTGCAAGTAGGGGAAATATTCCTTGCACCTCTGTGGATATGCATATTTTAGCTCTCCTGCCTTTATTGTTTCAAGTAGCTATTTTGAGCTTTTTCTCTTGCCCACTCCACTAGACCGTGCCTATTACTATGATTATCATTATTATTATTATTAGCAATTATGGTTATTTAAACATTTATTGGAGTTGGGGATACAGACATGTATAGAGATGGGGCAAAAAGCACCCATACCTTCATGACTCAAGAATACCATGTTCAACATTTTATTTATTTTTAATATTGCAGGCAAGCATTTTTTCTCTTGAAATTGATATATCTCTATATGTTCAATGCTTTATCTCTTTTGTTATCACTGTATTATTATAATCACCAAAGATACTTGTGATTGAAATTATTCTGGAAGCATTTACACCAGAATGTCAACAGCCATTGTCTCTGAGCTGTAGGATCATAAGAAGTATTTGTTTTCTAAAGTTTTTGCCATGAACGTTGCTGCATATGTAATATGGAAAACAGTGATTAGAATTGCTCATCAGCACTGTCCAAAGCATTGCAATCTACCAGACCTCTGATTTGGGGCCACGTGAGAGGCTGCCACTTTTACCTTAATAACAGCCCATTGAAGATAAATACCTTTCCCTATAAAGTCTCTAGTCCATTTAGGAGCATCGCTGGCATAGGCTCCAACGTGTGTTATTTAAGTAATATTTGGAGGTATAACATGCCATCCAGTGAATGTGTTATGATGAATTTCATGCTTAGACATTTAGATGGTTCACAACGTTGCACTGTTTTACACATGTGGTAAAAAGCATATCTGTAATATCAAACATGTCTTGTATTTAAGATTATTTTCTTAGGCTAGATGGCCAAAGGGAGAATACTAAGTTAACGGGCATAGATACTTTGAGCAATGGTGCCGTTTTTTGGACAGGAATGTGAGGAAGACGGTAGCTGCCCACACTGATTTTGTCCCTTCTGAAAAAAAAAAAAAATCACCCCCAGGCCTACCCTTCCCCCCTCGGCCCACCCATTGCCTGGACCATCCTGATTTTCCTTGAATAAGTACTCCTGACCCCTGCACCTTGGGAGCGGAGGCATATTCAAGTCATTCCTTCACAGATCCCAATCCCATGGTGTCCCCTAAGGAAGGGTCTCTGCCCCTCTGTGTCCACCCTCAGGGAGAAAAAATTCTAGTCATCTCAGCAGGCCCTGGAAACGCAGACCGTGCTGTTCCCGAGTTCCTAACCCTGCCCTGACGATCCGGAAAGGTAAGCACCGTGCCCTGTCCAGATGGTTAAGAAGAGCTTCTGGGGAGGCCATGGGACAGGTGGTACATGTGGGTCAGCCCCTAGCTGTGCCGGACATGGAGGGGCCACAGCAGATGTGACCTTGGCCTCATGGAACTTCCTGTCTAATGCAGAGAACCATACCCTCCCCACCAATAAAAGTCAAAGAAGTAATCATTTTGAACCAAATACCTTCTGTCAAGAGAAAGAACAGAATGCAATCTGAAATGATACCAGGAACAACCCCTGGGTGGGTGACATCAGAAGAGGCCACATTGGAGACCTGAAGAAAGGCAAGGAGTCAGAAGGAGGAATGTGGAGGGGAGTGTTCAGGCAGAGGAAGCAGCAGGCATGGGGGCCTGAGATGGGCAAGAGGGGGCCATGGAAGACAGAAGAGAGGCTGGTGAGTCAGGGGGTGTCCACAGAAGCTACTACCCAAGGCAAGGCTGACCTCGTGAGTTGGCACATGAGGAAAGGTGATCAGTAGGGCAATGGGATTCACAGGTTCGGAGAGTCCCAGGGTACAGGCTGGAAGTGCAGAGCTGGGCTCCATGCCAGGGTGAGACCTGGAGGAACAAGACTGCCTTCTCCCACAAGGCCTGGCAGGGGGGCACTAGATGCTGAAGGAGACAAGCCCAAGGGGGGCTGTCGACCCGAGTTTCCAGCACTGGCTAGGCTGGGTGCCCACTGGTGCATAGTGGTTGCCTGGCCCCAGCATGAAGTTAGCACCACTAGACTTCCGCTGGCCTTTAGTAGAAGGGCCCCATGGCCCGGGGCAGGCAGAGCGCACAGGGGAAAGCAGCAGAGCCTTGAGCCACAGACCTGACACTAATCCAGGGCTCTTGCCCCCTACTCTCTGCAGCCTAAAGTCCCTCCCAGGGGTCTGAGAAGGCCCCATTCCTTCTGGGTCCCCTGGGGCCATGGCCCACGGAGCCCATGACCAGAGTCAGAGCCTCCAACCCACCCCAGCCAACCACTGAGAG